>NC_090869.1:63391397-63443897 GCF_036669935.1 Montipora foliosa | reverse complement strand
ATGTGATGCCACCTTAAATGATATTAAAGAAAGTGAACAAAGATATATATTCAATAGGTAAGCAATACTAGAATACTTATATTGGCTCTCAGAAAACTCGTCTAATTCTATTTTTTTTTCATTCGTTCGTGTGTATTGTGGATGTGGAGAAAACGAAAAGAAGGCACAGGTGGAGAGAACCTCGTTGCAAGCATGAAGGTGTTTCTGCTTTCTGTGGTGGTAAGTATCCTTATTAAGTCCTCGGGCTTTATGTTCCTCACAATTCTAAAGTCTGTCTTTATCAAAATTCCTGTCTTGCTACGAATACCATGAAGGTGATCATGAATTCGTGAAGCTTTGACATAACGTAGTTACGAATAGCTTGCGTAAGTGTAATTGTGAAGTTCTTTTGAAACGAATGCGTAAAACGAGTATCCTTTTAAGACAAACTTTGTCATGATAATTGTTCACTAGTTACTTCACCTTATTGATGCATTTGCAGGAGTGGTTAGGAAGATATTATTACTCGAACATGTATTGGTTTGGAGTGTTAATCATTTATCCTGGCTTTCATTAAATTAACAATATTTCATTTTCCTATTTCTTTTCCGTTTAAGAAAGAAATGTCACGAGCTAGTTAGCGAAAAACCATAATTTCTTCCGTAATGGCAATCAAGGAAGAACATATTTGTTCCATGATTAAAGATCTTTCACATTATTCAAATATTTGAAACTGATTGTTTGGACAAAAATAAAGATTATTTCTTTGTGATGTAACATCGAAATGATCGGGGAAGGATTCATGCCTTTGCGAGGCGCAGGCAGATTTCTCCTGGCTTGACATCTTTACAGGCAACTGAAAAGTTAACTTTTTTAAGCTCTCAAAAGAAGTCCAGAGCTCACAAATCGCGTCTGATATAATCACAAATATGATCTGCTAAACGTGATAAATGGGATGACGATTTACTTATGCTAGATTACAGATTCATTGTAAAAGCCAAACTAAATTTACACTATTCACTGATTTGACCTTACATCCCTAAATATATCAGCTCAAGATCATTCTGTCCCTCGTTCTCCAACTCTAGCAAGACTAGTCAAAAGGTAGTCAAGTTTTTAGTGGTGATTTCATATAATTTGACACGAATATGAACATATGACGGGAAATTTTTTGCGTCTTTCATTGATAAGACTTCTGAGCAAATGTTTTTGGAATCAAAGAAAGGAAATAATACAAGACTCTTCATTCAAGACTATGACCCTTGCCAGAATTCAGCAGTCGCAAAGACTGCCTCGCAACGAGTGATCGCACAATTGCTTAAGATACTGCCACACAGTCCTGATCTACCGAAATCCAAGAGAGGACATGTTTAAATGAGTCAGTGACGACATTATGCTTTGGCAACAGATGCACTACAGAATTTCACGTAAAAGTCGTTTGTGGCACCTAGAAATGTAGGATTTATGCCCTAACACTGTTCGTAAAAAATAAATCAGTGTCTTTGTACTGTGCATTTTTTGCCTTAGTTGACTCACGTGCGGTAAACTTTACCGTTGTCAAAATAGAAGTTGGTCTGTTGACAATCTTATTTTATTACGTGTTCTGTTTAACCGTTGTGAAAAGGCTGAATTTCACGATGGCATTGAAACTGTTCTTGAAAATTCATTTCAATTAGAAGTAATGTCTTTTACAAACTGATTTTCAAACGAGAAATACGAATTAGGAATACGATAAAAGGCAAAAACTAATGATAAACCGTGGGGTTTACAAGCGTTTGTTTGCACTTTACACTTCTGTTACCATCACGCATACTTCTTCTGTGTATGTTCAAAAAATTCCCGCCACTTTAGACAATCTTCGACAAAAAACTTTAAACACTATGGAACATTCTCGCACGGTTTTCGTTCCCCTCCCTTTTTCAATGTTGTTGTAGCCAGTCAAACAGTAAAATGTCATCTCAACACTGTCCAGGGAAAAGGAGTGTTGCAAGGACTTTTGGCGAGGATTGTAGCTAGCAAATCAGAATGCGCGGAAAGCACTACTCTCTTGTGTGATAGATACTACATTAAAGTAGTGGCAACAATGAAGGAAATGCTGATAAGTAGGACTAAGAAAACGCATCAATATTAAAAAACAAACCCACTTGCATAAATTGTATTTCAAACGTCCCATGTCAGTTACAAACATTGTTTTGTTGTTCACATGTGGCAAACACTACGCAAAAAGAACTAGTCTCGGCAGCCAATAAAGCCCTCAGGTTGGCTTATCAATAAAATGCACTGACGTAAAGGAGATCCTCGTGACTAAACGTAAGACGTAAACGGCGGTAGCTCGTTGGTTGTTTGAATAAAATTCAGTTTGGTGGGATGATTTTGGTGTTCGAACGGACCGTTCGCATGGCAAGCCTACTCATGCTTATGGCAATAGCTTAACTTTGGTTCAGAAGACGAGCTGTTGTCATATCCTACCGGATTAAAATAATAAAATGCAATGCGCGGCTGAATTAAGGTAGTCGTTTGAGAACACAGTCCACATGAGTCGCGCCATTGCCAGGTCAAATTTAGGGATTGATATTCATTGCCACTACCATTGTCCTCTTGTTGTCAATGTCATTGTTAATTAATCGTTTCTCTGCTAATTGCCATTGTCACTGAATGATTATTGTCACTGTTATTTTCACTGCTTAACGTCGTTGCCGTTTTCATTTCCATTGTGACTGTGGACACTTAACTGTCACTGTTAGACTTTTGCGTTCGAGCTTGCGCCGGTTATTGCTCATCCTTATAACGCGTCGCTTCGTGAAGGACACATTCCTTCTGCCCTGAAAATCGCAATTGTCCATCCTCTACCTAAAGTACCCCCGCCTAAGAGTATTGAGGACGACATTCGCCCCATTTCGTTAACGTGTCATGTTGTCAAGGTTTTGGAAGGGTTTCACTTGCGCGCATTTTGCCTAACATCCTTGCTGAGCTTGACGCAAAACAATTTGTGGATTCTGGTAAATCCAATTCTGATGCCTTGGTGTACTTATTACATTTGGCATTAGAAGCACTTGACAAAGGTCAGTGCTACGCAAGGCTTTTCTTTGCTGACTTCCAAGAAAGTCTTTGACCCCATCGATCACACAATTTTAATTAGGAAGCTTTCTGATTTTGGTGGAGTTCATAACTGTCTTCTCAGATGGGTAGCTGCATTTATGCTGGATAGGTCCCTGGCCACCCCCATTGGGGGACCAAGCTGGTCTCGGTCCTCTTCATGGTCATGATAAATGACCTCGTAACATCCTGGTGCCCTCGTGCGAAATACGTTGATGATTTGACTGTGAAGGAGATTGTCCTGCGGAAATCTCCATCTCTGTTGAATCACATCGTATATGATATTCATGCTTTCGCCGTAAATAACAACATGAACCTCAACCCGCGCAAATGCAAGACCATGACCTTTGGCTTTCTTCAATACATTAGTTGCGTGCCGCAGTCCATTGTGGTGGGTGGATTCCAGATCGAGCAAGCATCATCCTTTAAATTGCTCAGTGTTTTCGTGTCGGAGGATCTTACCTGGGTTGCGCACTGTGATTATGTACGCCCTTGGACGGCTTAAAAAAATGTGGTGCCTCACCTTCGGATATAATCACCATCTATTGTAGTCTGATAAGATCTTTTATTGAATATGCTGCTGTGGTGTATGGAGGGCTTCCACAGTACCTGTCTGCAGCCCTGAAAAATGTCCAGGGTAGGGCGGTGTCTATAATCTGGCCTGGTGTTTGTTACGAGGTAGCACTTGCTAGCGCAGGCCTTCCTTCTGTTGCAGCGAGACGTGACTTATTGTCCTTATTGTGCACTCGCTTCATTGCGGGCATTTTGCCAGATCATCCCTTGTACCCCCTAATAAACGGTAGACTAATAGATATACGTGCCCATTACTTGCTTAGATCTGGTCGTCAGCATCGTCTTCTCCAAACCAGGACTGATAGATTAAACAGATTTGTAACAATCAAGTTTAAGCCTGGATAAATTTTATTGTTATGTGTATTGTATTGGTGTCTTCTGAGCGCACTCAACCTGTAATTCAGTTGCCCCAAGACTGCAATAAGTTTTAATAATCTACTTCTTTGTTATGTGCAATGTCATTGTCATTGACTTTGCTATTGCCATTATTATTTTCACTGTCGTTTCCATTTTATTGTCACCAAGCTATTATTGTCATTGCCACTGTTGTTGCTATCGATTTTGCCAATGCCAGGTACCATTGTCATTGAATTGATACAATGCTGTCAAATTTTGATTGCCATTGCAATTGTCTTTGCTATATTGTCATTATAATTTTCGTTATCATTTCCATTTTTTGTTATTGACACTGAATTGTCATTGTTATTGCGAACGTCATTGTCATAAAATTGTCATTGTCATTGTTATTGCTATTGCCATAACCATTGTCCTTGTCATTATAATTGTCTTTGCTTTTGCAATTTCCATTATTTTGTCATTGACACTGAATTATAATTGCTATCGCCAACGTCATTGTCATAAAATTGTTATTGTCATTGTCATTGCCATTGCCATTGCCATTGCCATTGCCATTGCCATTGCTATTGCCATTACCATTGCCATTGCCATTGCTATTGCCATTACCATTGTCACTGCCATTGCCATTGCCATTGCCATTGTCCTTATCATTATAACTGTCGTTCCCATTTCCATTTTTTGTTATCGACACTGGATTGTCATTGCTATTGCCATTGCTATTGCCATTATAATTGTCGTTGTCATTGCCATTGCCATCGCCACAGTTATCATCATTGTCCATTGGCAATGGTCATGGTTATTGTCTCGGTCGTTTATATCGTGAGAGTAGTGACCTTTATGTTTAAATAGGTTCTGACAACTTGCATGGTGACCACGGAGTCGTCGCCCTTTGCTTCACCACTGAGAGAACTCGATGAACAAAGAAAGAAAAGGAGTGACTTCATACTAGAGCTAAGTAAGAGTAGGAGCCCTTACGTAAGGGCGAGCAACTCCCATATATTCCTGTCACATCGTTTTCACAGACCGATTTATTTTAAGATTGAATTTCCGGTGAATGAGACTCCCGCAGGAGCCCGATCACCAATCACGGGAAACTCACTTGACGTCATAGCTTAACCGAACCAGAACTGCCTTTGTTATTTTGCGGCAAATGTAGTCCAAAAATAGATTCGTCTGTAAAAAATGCTTTGCTTTGGCTTTGTATGGGGCTTGCTCGCTCCTCCTCTGGGATCCTGGTAAGAGACATTCTACTTACTCAAGGAGAAATTGTTTTTCAAAAAATAAACACATTTTTCGATAATTTCTGAAAATTTATTGCTGTAGCACAACAAATATACGAAAAAATTACGACACTAAAAATAAAAAAACCAGGGTTAACGCTAGAAAGGCCAGTTCAGCACAGTGGTCCGTCTACCCCTTTCAACTTATCATGTACCAAATTTTCGTGTTTGATTCATCGACAACGAGGTGGTCCAACCCTTTTGGTGGAAACACTCTGAGTACATCACCTTTGGTTTGAATTCATACCAAAGCACCGCATACTTCGCTAACCACCTGCAAGTCAGTAAGTAGCCTTCCACAGCTTATTAAGTATGCCATTTGTTTTGACAGTAGAGAACGTCCATCTGAGGAACTTGACATGTGCAGAATGCATGGGAGACACCGAGAGAGACTGCACCTTTTCTGAAGTAGAAGTGCAATGTGCTCCAGGCGAAATCTGCACTACTCTTGAGGCTTTTAGTCTTGCGACTCTCACAACGACCGTCACAAGACAATGTTTCAATCTCACCGAACCTAATTGCGATCTTAATCCGGGATGCAGTGCTCTTAACTCCACCGGCGACATTCAATCATGCCTTCAGTTCTGCTGCAATGTGAGCTTGTGTAATGCTGGAATCCTAACTACCGATGCACCCACGACGATTGGAGTAACAACTGATGGAGGGCCATCTACGGGAGCGTCAAATACGCCAATAACAGCAACAACACCTCTTAGTAAGTAAAGTGTATCCCTTGCATTTTGAACTGATAAATGTATTTGACTTAATTAGTCTCCCATGGAAAGTTGGCCTTGGTCTGCTCACTCCGTAGAGTAAGTGCTTCGGAAAGCTCAATGGAGCCGTTTCGCGTGCAACCCCATTGCTCGGATAACTACAGCCTTCGTGGCATTCGTTTCCATTTCTGTTTAAAGCGTGGAATCGAAAGGACTATGTTTGTGAGCAGTGAATTGCCTACCAAATTTATTGACCAGACCTTTCAGTGGGCATTACTACACCAGCTTCCTTCATCCGCAAATTGTAAAGGAACATGGAAATTTTCATAGGCATGTCTGAAATAATAACATCATAGAACGTGAGGAAAAAAAAAAAAGATTGGCGTGGTAATTTGCAGGGTTTGATTCTAATCAACGAAGAAACAGTTTTTGCTTGTTTTTATTGTGGCAGAAAGTGCCACGTACAAAAGATATGGTCATTAGGCATGAACTCTGTCTTTCCATAGAATACCGTAAGGCCTTAGAAGATATTTCTCTACGAAGGGCTTTTGATCTAACAATTCACGCCGTGATTTTTCACGTGATTTTACAACTTTTCGTCGAATTGATCTGAGCTTGTTCTCATCGATTTCGGCAACGATACAACTGAGCCCTCCACTTTCCGCACATGCAACAGCAGCTGAACCTTACGAAAAGAGAACACCCGATGTTATCAAGTTCTTTAGTTCTTTTGAGACACACCGATTATATTAATTTACTCCAGGACTTGCTCCTCTGTCATCCTCAAATGCATCGTTTTATTAATCAGTGCGTGACAAGGCAGAGTCCCAAGAAAGTAAGTTCCATTTACTTTTCAAGCCTTGTCCAAACGGAAAATGTTTGGCGACCAAACAACATCAAATATTGTTTGGTGACAAAACATGCTGATGTTGAAGTGACTGGCCAAACGGTTTAAAAATGTTTGATCTACCTCAGATCAAATAGACTGCGAGCAGCCCTTAATAAATCAGTCAAGCGGTCCGCTTTTCTGACGCAATTGTGTTTTGTCACGCAAACAAATAAAATGACCGAGGGAGGCTTGGGAAGAGAATACGACTGCCTCATAAAAGCAGGCCGCTCGACTGATTTTTTTTTTTTATGTTTAAGGCGGATGGGTGGCCCCCCGGTAGGGTGAGTGCAATGGCCGCCAGACATAACGACTAATCCGTCAAACACAACGGTTCACCTCAAACGGGGGGTGCAGCAACACGCCAACTTCGCCGGGGAATCGAACCCTGCCCCTACCAACAATGAACAAAAGACAAACAAACGAAGAATTGCATCTAGGAGATGCCTCGTCTGACTTACACTCCTAAATGACAATTCGACAAAAACAACAATAAAGACTCAAAAACAACTGGACGAACCAAAACAAGCACGTCTCAGCACAAGGGTGAAAGGCGACCAATAAAAGACCGCCCGGCAACAGACTCATCTATCGCCAAGACGTTGATTCACCCCAGAAAAACGGCCGCAGGGCACGCAAACGAAACACAAAACGAGAACCTAAATATGAACAACCAAAGCATCATTATGTAGCGAAGTCACCACACCACGAGCACCCCACTGACGAACAAAATAACGACGACGACGGTCAGACCGGAAACGACGGAAAAACAAAGGGAGATTAAACCGGACCCGAGACTTTACACGCTCCATGACATCAACCGCCGAGGGACGAACGCCCCTAAAACGAAAATGATTCGGAGCCCCCCAAATACAAAACTTGCAAACATTTAGCATATAAACAAAAACCCGAGGAACCACAGACAACTCATCAGCCGAGAAACCAAAAAGCACATGACGAACCAAGATAGAAGGACAAAGAGGAGAAGCCAAAAACATAACCGTAACTGACAAGACACTGACCGCAGATGTTGAAGAGACTCGACAGGAGCAGAACAAAAACAAGCAGTAGAGAGAGCATAACCAAAGCCAGCAGGCCTCTCGGCCGTGTGAAGGACCCCGTGTGAAACCTTCCAACATAAATCAATAACAGGACGATCCAAATCAAAAAAGAAAAGCTGACGACAAGTGCAAGACCAATAAAGAGAACCAAACAAAGGAAAGAACTTCTCACAATGAGGAGAGTCAGCATTTTCAGACAAAAGAAACAAATAAGCAGATTTCGTAGACATAGCAGAAACAGGACAAAAATCAATACCCGAACCAATACCCAAAGAAGACGCTGTAAGGGATCCTTTACACGCCCACCAAGCAGTCAACAGAGAACGATAGAACGGAGGCAGAGAATCCGGAGAAAAACAAAGTGGAGCAGAAAAAACGAGATGCGGAGGAGTGGCAAGCCGGAAGAAAACCAAAAAACCATGAAAGAGACCCATGAAGACGGAGAAGAAACAAAACGACGAACCCACTGAACATTAAGAGCCATAACCTTACACTGAAAATTAACGACAGAAAAACCATTCAAACAAGAAGGCTGAACAACAACACGACGAGCGACCAAGTCCCGCTTACCGCTCCAGAAAAACTTAAAAATTAACGTATTTAATTCCACACTGACCCACCGGGGAACATGGATAAGAGAGGCCACGTTCCACACACGGGAAAGGGCCAAGGCATTGATAACAGGTGCCTTGCCCTTATAAGATAACGAACGCTGACGCCAGGAGTTCAAAGCATTTTCCACCGCGGTGATACGCGGCCTCCAATTGTCCTCCTCAAGATTGCTCGTATCCAGAAAAACCCCCAACACCTTCACCTTCACCGACGACCAAGTAATGTTAACCGGTGAGTCAGTGTGACCGTTCCAACAACCCAACCACAAACCTTCACATTTACCATAATTTAGTTTAGCCCTTGACCCCCTCTCATACAAAGAGTAGACATCAAAGACAGCCAAAATACCAGGAACAGAAGAAACAACCAGTGTAGTGTCATCAGCATAAGCAGAAACAACAGGCAAAGAAGATGAAGAACCAGGAAGAGACAAACCAGAAATTAAAGCACTAGAACGGATATTACAGGCAAGAACCTCGGCGACTAAAACATAAAGGAGGGGGGACAGTGGACATCCCTGCCTCACCCCACGAGATAACTTAAAAGAATTTGAAATATGACAATTTACATTTACACAACTACTAACATTATTATGAAATAAATTAACCCACCCAACAAAGACTGCCCAAAACCCATTGCATATAAGGTAGAACGTAGGAACGTTTAATCAACCCTGTCAAATGCCTTTTCTTGATCAAGAGAAAGAAGAGCAGCAGGAGCACCCGAAGAAGAACAAAAATCAACAACATCACGAAGAAAAGCAACATATTCACCAATAAAACGGCCAGGAACACCACAAGACTGATTTTTATTTACAACCAAATGAATTACCTTAAGAAGACGAGCAGCAATAGAACGAGAAGCGATCTTATAATCGACATTCAACAGGGAGATTGGACGCCAGTTCTTGGGATCAAGACGATCCCCTTTCTTAAAAGATAACGTAATGATACCTCGGCGCTGAGAGCGAGACAAAGAGCCCAAACCAAACGCAGAATTCAAAACAAACTAAATCAAAACCCAAAACATGCCAAAATTTTAAATAGAATTCCATGGGAAGGCCATCACAACCAGGAGCTTTACCACGGGCCATGCCCTGAAGAGCCGCAAAACACTCCTCCTGGCTGAGAAGACCTTCGCACACCTCACTATCATCAAAAGGAAAAACCGAAGAAATGTTGGAAAGACGCTCAGCACGAGCATTAGAGTCACAAGGAGCAGCAGAGAAAAGATCCGAATAGAAAGAACGAAAAACATCACACAACCCATCCTTATCCGCAACCAAAGTACCATCACTAGCTCTCAGCGCTGAGATATTACGGTCAGTGCCGTTTTTCTTTTCGAGCCGGAAGAAGTAGGCAGAGGAGGACTCACCCTTCTCCACCCACCTCAACCGGGCACGAACCTGATCTCCACGAGCAACCTCAAGATCCGGCAGAGCACGAAGACGAGACAGAGTAGAAAGATAAACAGGAAGGAAAGAAAGAGTACCAGAATCAACATGAACTTTTAAATGGGCAGCCAGTTCAGACAAAATATCCCTTACAACTACTTTACTTTCACTACGATTTACACAATATTTAATACTTATACGTTTAATATGGGATTTACCGCTGTCCCACCACCCAATGAGGGAAGAAAAAGAAGAATGACGAGACTGCCAGTAGAACCAAACAGTTGAGATGAGGTCGATGTACTCGGCCTCATCCAAAACAGAACGATTGAGCTTCCACAACCCCGGACCCGGAGGAACGGAGTTGGGGAGAGCCCATGAAAAAGAAAGAGAGCAATGATCAGAAAAAGGACATGGTAGAATGTCTACAGAAGACACGTAAGGCACCCAAGCATACGGACAACCGATGAGGAACCAGGTAAAAGGAGAATCATTTGATTTATGAAGGGACTTTTCGCAATCTACAGATCAAACTCCATAAGCCAAAAACTATGGGTCACAAATACGTAAACAACACGTGAATACAAGCGGCTGAGCAAGCGTGGTACGCACGCGCTCGCCAAACATGTTTGATACGGCTGTCCAAACGAACAAAACTTCGACCATCAAACACGAGAACAAAGGAAATGTTTTAAGTTTTTTAATGGAATGTTTGATGGCCTTCAACTTTTCTCAAGCATGATCAAACAGCAGCAAACAAGGTGGCCAAACGGTAAAATGTTTGGTCACCAAACAATGTTTGATGGTGTTTGGGCGCCAAACATTTAGCGTTTGGACAAGGCTTTAGGTAGTGCATTTTCACAGACCGATTCATTTTTAGATCGAATTTCCCGCGAACAAGACTCCTGCAGGAGCCGGATGACCAAGCACGGGAAACTCACTTGACGTCATAGCGTCACCGACCCGGAACTGCCTTTGTTGTTTTGCGGCAAAGGTAGTGTAAAAATAGATTGGTCTGTAAAAATGCCGTGACCTAGGTTTATTATTGGAGTCGCTCCTTCCAAATCTCAACACAGTGGTCCGTTTACCCCTTTCAACTTATCATGTACCAAATTTTGGTGTTTGATTCCTCGACAACGAGGTGGTCCAACCCTTTTGGTGGAAACACTCTGACTACATCACCTTTGGTTTGAATTCATACCAAAGCACCGCATACTTCGCTAACCACCTGCAAGTCAGTAAGTAGCCTTCCACAGCTTATTAAGTATGCCATTTGTTTTGACAGTAGAGAACGTCCATCTGAGGAACTTGACATGTGCAGAATGCATGGGAGACACCGAGAGAGAATGCACCCTTTCTGAGGTAGAAGTGCAATGTGCTCCAGGCGAAATCTGCACTACTCTTGAGGCTTTTAGTCTTGCGACATTCACATCGACCGTCACAAGACAATGTTTCAATCTCACCGAACCTAATTGCGATTTTAATCCGGGATGCAGTGCTCTTTTATCTACCGGCGATATTCAATCATGCGTTCAGGTCTGCTGCAATGTGAGCTTGTGTAATGCTGGAATCCTAACTACCGATGCACCCACGACGATTGGAGTAACAACTGATGGAGGGCCATCTACGGGAGCGTCAACTACGCCAATAACAGCAACAACACCTCTTAGTAAGTAAAGTGTATCCCTTGCATTTTGAAATGATAAATGTATTTGACTTAATTAGTCTCCCATGGAAAGTTGGCCTTGGCCTGCTCACTCCGTAGAGTAAGTGCTTCGAAAAGCTCAATGGAGCCGTTTCGCGTGCAACCCCATTGCTCGGATAACTACAGCCTTCGTGGCATTCGTTTCCATTTCTGTTTAAAGCGTGGAATCGAAAGGACTATGTTTGTGAGCAGTGAATTGCCTACCAAATTTGTTGACCAGACCTTTCAGTGGGCATTACTACACCAGCTTCCTACAAACGCGATCACAATTCAGCAATAAAATTAAGGCAGAATTCGAAGGAACTTGAAAATTCCCGTGCTCCTTTTAAATAAATTTTGCAAATAAACATGGAAATTTCCATGTTCCTTTCATCCTAGAAATGTAAAAAGGACATGAACATTTCCATGTTTCCTTCATCCGCAAATTGTAAAGGAACATGGAAATTTTCATAGGCATATCTGAAATAATAACATCATAGAACGTGAGGAAAAAAAAAAGATCGGCGTGGTAATTTGCAGGGTTTGATTCTAATCAACGAAGAAACAGTTTTTGCTTGTTTTTATTGTGGCAGAAAGTGCCACGTACAAAAGATATGGTTATTATGCATGAACTCTGTCTTTCCATAGAATACCGTAAGGCCTTAGAAGATATTTCTCTACGAAGGGCTTTTGATCTAACAATTCACGCCGTGATTTTTCACGTGATTTTACAACTTTTCGTCGAATTGATATGTGGTTGTTCTCATCGATTTCGGCAACGATGCAACTGAGCCCTTCACTTTCCGCACATGCAACAGCAGCTGAACCTTACGAAAAGAGAACACCCGATGTTATTAAGTTCTTTAGTTCTTTTGAGACACACCGATTACATTAATTTACTCCAGGACTTGCTCCTCTGTCATCCTCAAATGCATCGTTTTATTAATCAGTGCGTGACAAGGCAGAGTCCCAAGAAAGTAAGTTCTATTTACTCTTCAAGCCTTGTCCAAACGGAAAATGTTTGGCGACCAAACAACATCAAATATTGTTTGGTGACAAAACATGCTGATGTTGAAGTGACTGGCCAAACGGTTTAAAAATGTTTGATCTACCTCAGATCAAATAGACTGCGAGCAGCCCTTCATAAATCAGTCGAGCAGCCCACTTTTCTGACGCAGTTGTGTTTTGTCACGCAAACAAATAAAATGACCAAGGGAGGCATGGGAGGAGAAGTTTGACTGCCACATAAAAGCAGGCCGCTCGACTGATTTTTTTTTTATGTTTAAGGCGAATGGCTGGCCCCCGGTAGGGTGAGTGCAATGACCGCCAGACATAACGACTAATCCATCAAACACACTGGTTCACCTCACACGGGGGTGCACCAACACGCCAACTTCGCCGGGGAATCGAACCCCGCCCCTACCAACAATGAACAAAAGACAAACAAACGAAGATTTGCATCTAGGAGATGCCTCGTCTGACTTACACTCCTAAATGACAATTCGACAAAAACAACAATAAAGACTCAAAAACAACTGGACGAACCAAAACAAGCACGTCCCAGCACAAGGGTGAAAAGCGACCAATAAAAGGCCTCGCGTCAACAAACACATCCATCGCCAAGACGTTGGTTCACCCCAGGAAAACACCCGCAGGGCACGCAAACGAAACACAAAACGAGAACCTAAATATGAACAACCAAACCATCATTATGTAGCGAGGCCACCACACCACGAGCACCCCACTGACGAACAAAATAACGACGACGACGGTCAGATCGGAAACGACGGAAAAACAAAGGGAGATTAAACCGGACCCGAGACTTTACACGCTCCATGACATCAACCGCCGAGGGACGAACGCCCCTAAAACGAAAATGATTCGGAGCCCCCCAAATACAAAACTTGCAAACATTTAGCATATAAACAAAAACCCGAGGAACCACAGACAACCCATCAGCCGAGAAACCAAAAAGCACATGACGAACCAAGATAGAAGGACAAAGAGGAGAGGCCAAGAACATAATAGACTGAAGCCACGACAAGACACTGACCGCCAGAGGACAGTGAAAAAACAGATGTTGAAGAGACTCGACAGGAGCAGAACAAAAACAAGCAGTAGAGAGAGCATAACCAAAGCCAGCAAGCCTCTCGGCCGTGTGAACCTTCCAACATAAATCAACAACAGGACGATCCAAATCAAAAAAGAAAAGCTGACGCCAAGTGCAAGACCAATAAAGAGAACCAAACAAAGGAAACAATTTCTCCTCACAATGAGAAGAGACAGCATTCTCAGACAAAAGAAACAATGAGCAGATTTCATAGACATAACAGAAACAGGACAAAAATCAATACCAGAACCAATACCCAAAGAAGACGCTGTAAGGGATCTTTTACATGCCCGCCAAGCAGTCAACAGAGAACGATAGAACGGAGGCAGAGAATCCGGAGAAAAACAAAGCGGAGCAGAAAAAACGAGATGCAGAGGAGTGGCAAGCCGGAAGAAAACCAAAAAACCATGAAAGAGACTCATGAAGACGGAGAAGAAACAAAACGACGAACCCACTGAACACGAAGAGCCATAACCTTACACTGAAAATTAACGACAGAAAAACCACCCAAACAAGGAGGCTGAACCACAACACGACGAGCGACCAAGTCCCGCTTACCGCTCCAGAAAAACTTAAAAATTAACGTATTTAATTCCACACTGACCCACCGGGGAACATGGATAAGAGAGGCCACGTTCCACACACGGGAAAGGGCCAAGGCATTGATAACAAGTGCCTTGCCCTTATAAGATAACGAACGCTGACGCTAGGAGTTCAAAACATTTTCCACCGCGGTGATACGCGGCCTCCAATTGTCCTCCTCAAGATTGCTTGTATCCAGAAAAACCCCCAACACCTTCACCTTCACCGACGACCAAGTAATGTTAACCGGTGAGTCAGTGCGACCGTTCCAACAACCCAACCACAAACCTTCACATTTACCATAATTTAGTTTAGCCCCCGACCCCCTCTCATACAAAGAGTAGACATCAAAGACAGCCAAAATACCAGGGACAGAAGAAACAACCAGTGTAGTGTCATCAGCATAAGCAGAAACAACAGGAAAAGAAGATGAAGAACCAGGAAGAGACAAACCAGAAATTAAAGCACTAGAACGGATATTACAGGCAAGAACCTCGGCGACTAAAACATAAAGGAGGGGGGACAGGGGACATCCCTGCCTCACCCCACGAGATAACTTAAAAGAATCTGAAATATGACCATTTATATTTACACAACTACTAACATTATTATGAAATAAATTAACCCACCCAACAAAGACTGCCCAAAACCCATTGCGTATAAGGTAGAACATAGGAACGTCCAATCAACCCTGTCAAATGCCTTTTCTTGATCAAGAGAAAGAAGAGCTGCAGAAGCACCCGAAGAAGAACAAAAATCAACAACATCACGAAGAAAAGCAACATATTCACCAATAAAACGGCCAGGAACACCACAAGACTGATCTTTATTTACAACCAAATGAATTACCTTAAGAAGACGAGCAGCAATAGAACGAGAAGCGATCTTATAATCGACATTCAACAGGGAGATTGGACGCCAGTTCTTGGGATCAAGACGATCCCCTTTCTTAAAAGATAAAGTAATGATACGTCGGCGCTGAGAGCGAGACAAAGAGCCCAAACCAAACGCAGAATTCAAAACAAACTAAATCAAAACCCAAAACATGCCAAAATTTTAAATAGAATTCCATGGGAAGGCCATCACAACCAGGAGCTTTACCACGGGCCATGTCCTGAAGAGCCGCAAAACACTCCTCCTGGCTGAGAAGACCTTCGCACACCTCACTATCATCAAAAGGAAAAACCGAAGAAATGTTGGAAAGACGCTCAGCACGAGCATTAGAGTCACAAGGAGCAGCAGAGAAAAGATCCGAATAGAAAGAACGAAAAACATCACACAACCCATCCTTATCCGCAACCAAAGTACCATCACTAGCTCTCAGCGCTGAGATATTACGGTCAGTGCCGTTTTTCTTTTCGAGCCGGAAGAAGTAGGCAGAGGAGGACTCACCCTTCTCCACCCACCTCAACCGGGCACGAACCTAAGCTCCACGAGCAACCTCAAGATCCAGAGCACGAAGACGAGACAGAGTAGAAAGATAAACAGGAAGGAAAGAAAGACGACCAGAATCAACATGAACTTTTAAATGGGCAGCCAGTTTAGACAAAATATCCCGTTCAACTACTTTACTTTCACTACGATTTACACAATATTTAATACTTATACGTTTAATATGGGATTTACCGCTGTCCCACCACCCAGCGAGGGAAGAAAAAGAAGAATGACGAGACTGCCAGTAGAACCAAATAGTTGCGATGAGGTCGATGTACTCGGCCTCATCCAAAACAGAACGATTGAGCTTCCACAACCCCGGACCCGGAGGAACGGAGTTGGGGAGAGCCCATGAAAAAGAAAGAAAGCAATGATCAGAAAAAGGACATGGTAGAATGTCTACAGAAGACACGTAAGGCACCCAAGCATACGGACAACCGATGAGGAACCAGGTAAAAGCAGAATCATTTGATTTATGAAGGAACTTCTCGCAATCTACAGATCAAACTCCATAAGCCAAAAACTATGGGTCACAAATACGTAAACAACACGTGAATACAAGCGGCTGAGCAAGCGTGGTACGCACGCGCTCGCCAAACATGTTTGATACGGCTGTCCAAACGAACAAAACTTCGACCATCAAACACGAGAACAAAGGAAATGTTTTAAGTTTTTTAATGGAATGTTTGATGGCCTTCAAATTTTCTCAAGCATGATCAAACAGCAGCAAACAAGGTGGCCAAACGGTAAAATGTTTGGTCACCAAACAATGTTTGATGGTGTTTGGGCGCCAAACATTTAGCGTTTGGACAAGGCTTTAGGTAGTGCATTTTCACAGACCGATTTATTTTTAGATCGAATTTCCCGCGAACAAGACTCCTGCAGGAGCCCGATGACCAAGCACGGGAAACTCACTTGACGTCATAGCGTCACCGACCCGGAACTGCCTTTATTGTTTTGCGGCAAAGGTAGTGTAAAAATAGATTGGTCTGTAAAAATGCCGTGACCTAGGTTTATTATTGTCGCTCCTTCCAAATCTCAACACAGTGGTCCGTTTACCCCTTTCAACTTATCATGTACCAAATTTTGGTGTTTGATTCATCAAAAACGAGGTGGTCCAACCCTTTTGGTGGAAACACTCTGACTACATCACCTTTGGTTTGAATTCATACCAAAGCACCGCATACTTCGCTAACCACCTGCAAGTCAGTAAGTAGCCTTCCAAAGCTTATTAATTATAAGTATGCCATTTGTTTTGACAGTAGAGAACGTCCATCTGAGGAACTTGACATGTGCAGAATGCATGGGAGACACAGAGAGAGAATGCACCCTTTCTGAGGTAGAAGTGCAATGTGCTCCAGGCGAAATCTGTACTACTCTTGAGGCTTTTAGTCTTACGACACTCACAACGACCGTCACAAGACAATGTTTCAATCTCACCGAACCTAATTGCGATTTTAATCCGGGATGCAGTGCTCTTAAGTCCACCGGTGACATTCAATCATGCGATCAGTTCTGCTGCAATGTGAGCTTGTGTAATGCTGGAATCCTAACTACCGATGCACCTACGACGAGTGGAGTAACAACTGCAGGGCCAACAACTGAATGGCCAACTGAAACCCTAATTACCGATGTACCCACGGCGATTGGGGTAACAACTGGAGGGCCATCTACGGGATCGTTAACTATGCCAATAACGGCAACAACACCTCTTAGTAAGTAAAGTGTATCCCTTGCATTTTGAACTTTTAAAAGTATTTGACTTAATTAGTCTCCCGTGAAAAGTTGGCCTTGGCGTGCTCATTCCGTAGAGTAAGTGCTTCGGAAAACGCACCAGAGTGACATAAGCAAGCCACCAGTTTCACTTGCACGAAGGTACCCCATTGCTTGGAAAACGACAGCCTTCGTGGCACTCCTTCCTATTTCTGTTTAAAGGGTGGAAAGGTCTATGTTTGTAAGCAGTGAATTGCCTACCAAATTTATTGACTAGACCTTTGGTGGGCATTACTATACCAATTTCTTACAAACGCTATCACAATTTAGCTATAAAACTAAGGCAGAATTCGAAGGAACTTGGAAACTTCGGTGTTCCTTTAAAATACGTTTCGCAGATAAACATGGAAATTTCCATGTTCCTTTCATCCTCAAAATGTAAAAGAACACGAAATTTTCATGTTCCTTTCATCCTCAAAATGCAAAAAGAACATGGAAATTTCCATGTTTCTTTCATCTGCAAAATGTAAAAGAACATGGAAATTTCCATGTTCCTTTTATCAATAAAATGTAAAAGAACATGGAAACTTCCATGTTCCTTTTACCCTTAAAATGTAAAGGAAAATGGAAATTTCCATGTTCCTTTAGTTTCAGCCGCAAAATGTAAAAGAATATGGAAATTTCCATGTTCCTCTCATGCGCAAAATGTAAAAGAACATGGCAATTTCCATGTTCTTTTCATCCATAAAATGTAAAAGAACATGGAAATTTCCATGTTCCTTTCATCCATAAATGTCCATATATTCATGATCTTAAAGTTCCACGGCGTGCCGGTTTGAGTGACAAAAACACTGGAAAAAGAGGGATGTTTTACTTTGTTTCATAGGCATATCTGAAATCATAACATCATAGAACATAAGAGAGAAGAAAAAAGAAAGATTGGCGTGGTAATTTGCATTGTTTGATTCTAATCAACGAAGGAACAGTTTCTTTCTTGATTTATTGTTTTCATATTAATGATCCATTCCATTTTCCCTAGAAAAATGCCTCGGGAGTTTCTTAAGGACGTTCGCGCCCATTGCTACTTCGCATCCTTACAGCGCACGCAAATTCACATGCCACGTCATGCATCGAGCGCGCGCGCTAAGTACTAAAATGAGCAATGATAGGGCAGATGGCCATTGCTCTAGCTTTGCTTGGATTTAACGATCTTGGATGTTCGGTGACTCCTACTTTTCTTCTCAGAAACAGATTTTATTTACAATTATCTCTTGTCCAAAAATAAACAAAAAAATCAATGTAGGAAGTAAAAAAAAAAATTCTGGAACCCTGCCATCCTGCGGCTGCAAGGCGCATAAAACTATGGTCGCTAAGGAACCTCAACAGTTAACTAAATTCACTTGATGGGTCCACTTAAACAAAGTTTGGTAGAGAACATTTCACTTCGAAGATGCAATTACAATATTTTTGGGCGTATAGACACTGTGGCCTTATTCGCTGAAGAAGCCGGATTTTTTCAGATTTAGGGTGTTTTTCCGGGCAAGTTCTCTCCAAAACGAAGTCGATGACCCTCCATTTTCTTTACATTTCTGAAATCACTAATTCATCATCTTTCAATGGTAAAATTTGTAGAAAATAATCATTTTAGAAAATTTGCGCGCGAACGTCCTTAAATGCTACGAACATTACTAAACAACTAAAACTATGCTGAGATCAAGTTAAGGAGCTTTTTTGGCTTTCTTTCTTTCTTTCTTTCTTTCTTTCTTTACGCAGGAAGAGCAAAACATAACTTAGCACTTTGGAAAAAAGTGCCAGGCACAAAAGATATGGTTAATATGCATGAACTCTGTCTTTCCAAAGAATACCGTAAGGGTTTTGAGAATATTTCTCTACGAAGGGCTTGTGATCTAACAATTCACGATTTTTCCTGTGATTTACAACTTTTCGTCAAATTGATCTGAGCTTGTTCTCATCGATTTCGGTAACGATACAACTGAGCCCTCCACTTGCCGCCCTTGCAACGGCAGCTGAACCTGAAGAAAATTGAAAACCCAAAGTTCTTTAGTTCTTTCGGGACACACCGATTATGTTAATTTACTCCAGGACTTGCTCCTCTGTCATCCTCAAATGCATCGGTTTATTAATCAGTGCGTGAAAAGGCAGAGTCCCAAGAAAGTAAGTTCTATTTACTTTTTAAGCCTTGTCCAAACAGAAAATGTTTGGCGACCAAACAACATCAAACATTGTTTGGTGATTAAACATGCTGATGTTGAAGTGACTGGCCAAACGGTTAAAACATGTTTGATCTAACTCAGATCAAACTCCATAAGCCAAGAACTATGAGTCATAAATACGTAAACAACACTTGGATACAAGCGGTTGAGCAAGCGTGGTACGCACGCGCTCGCCAAACATGTTTGATACGGCTGTCCAAACGAACAAAACTTCGACCATCAAACACGAGAACAAAAGTTGTTTGATGGCCCTCAAGTTTTCTCAAGCACGATCAAACAGCACCAAGCAAGGTGGCCAAACGGTAAAATGTGTGGTCACCAAACAATGTTTGATGGTGTTTAGGCGCCAAACAGTTCCCTTTCGGACAAGGCTGCAGGTAGTCTTTTGTAACGCAGATGTTCTAGTCCGTTACCTGTATCGCTGCAGCAAACAGGTGTCTGGGCAGCCGTATAATGTCAACAAATCCTTGTATAAATCTGGCAGTTTGGCTACCACTGAGGCATTTACTTGAAAGACTTTACTTTTGCTGGTGGGTGAAGTCTGTCAGTACCAACTGGTGAGTGAAGAAAAAATACAAGAATTAGCTATAGATGCAAAAACAATGAGTCAGCCGAAAACATGCTTCCCGTAATTCTCGGTCTAACATACATAATGCAGAGGAGTCTGTCAACAATTATTAACAATTCCTCTAGTTTCGGGCATTAGGGTGTGATGAATTTAAGGTGATGTTTTTGAACGTAGAATCTGTTCCCTGGTTAAACCCGTGTTCAGCTTACCCATGGTCAAGTACACAACAGGAACGTTTCCTTTGTCTGCAAATAGCAACAAGTCACAGGTGTGCAAACTCCCTGGTTGGCGAACTCGGAGTTGTTGTCTCAAGCCAATGTGGATAATGTAACCCTGGCTTTCACTAGTGACACAAGCACAACCACAATCATAAGTAAGTCATGTTAGTGAAAACGAACGTCGACATAAGCATTAAATAAGAACCACGGGATCCGCAATTTTGTTCAATTGGAGCGAGTGCTTTAATTGGCCAGACATAGCAAATGCTGCGTTTCGTTTTCACACGACGCAAAGCGCACGCATGCGCAAGCACAAGGAAAAGGAAAAAAAAGAAGATCCCTATGCTTGTGCTTGGGCTTATGCTTGCGTCAACCCCGTTTTCACGGTGAAATAAGCGCTCTTATGCTTGCGCTTGTGCATGCATCGCTAGTGAAAACCAGGTTTTACGCGACCATTTTCTTTCATTTCATTTCATTTCAAAGTTAAAAAACAAGTTTGATGGTGAGGAGGAAATGTGACTACACTTGCGTATCGAGCTTCTCCCGACATGCTTTACCCCATATTCGTATTGAGACCATTGAGACCAGACATCACTTTGGTTGTTTACAAAAACTACGAGGAAAAACGGTTTTCATGTCGAACTCACCATGGCCTTTTCTATTTGTTGAAGCGTAGAGATATTCAAGTTCTACTTCCTAAAATATGTTTTGAGGAGTTTTTAGGAGTAACTCCATGCTTGACATAATTTTCTCCACATGTGGGAAGGCTATTACGTGGAAGTAATTCTATATACCTTATGTCTCCCTTTAATGGACTTCACGGAGTGGAGGAACTTGTCAAAATGAGTTTCATCCCAGTCCTGAAAGACAACATTCCACGAGTGACGACATGTCACTAGCTGTATAGACTAGTCGGTTATTATAATATTGAAATTTGAGCTTGACAGGGAACAAAGGAAATTGAATTACCGTAAGCATGTCCACACCAATGTTGTCTTCCAACAAGCTTCGATTTCGCGGAACCATAACCAAGCAATTTATTTTGGGGAATCACGGTGACTGTTAATTCACCTTATGATGAAAGCATGCCTTGGTTTATGTTTGTGTTCGAGTCCCACTTGCCGATGTAGTGTAGCGGTACTAATAGAGAGATTTCGCATCGTCTTTATGTGAAAAGGCAAGCAGCAGGCAGAATGCATGAGAATCTTAAATTACCTATTATAACTTGTCTCCTTTTCGAGATGTTGCTCAATATATGTAAGCAACAAGCAAAACATAGCCAAAATCAGATCAGTTTCTTTAACTTTTGGTGAAACGCAAACTTCAGTCACACGTTTGCCCGCTGAAGCTGACTTACGTGATTTTAAGCTCTCAGCCAAGCTACTAGACTTAATAACCACGCGACGTTCTTTCGACGTTATTTCTTTGATACGCCTCGCTTCGTCTTTCATCTCCAAAAACGTGGTCCCCTCTTCATTCACATCAGCCACGAGCTCAAGTATCTCACCGCAAGTACTTAAAATTGTAACTTGGGCAGTCCACCACTTTTTCTTGGCGTCTGTCCTTTAACTGGCTTACAGACGCTCTTTGGCCTTCAACTCAAGCCATCACTGATAAAACTTTATTATACTGAACAACCTTCCTCTAGCCAACTGATAAAAGAAATACAATTTCCATCTATTGGACCTAAAAGACAAACCATACAAACAAAAGTGCCCTCAGTTTTTGACTTCAAACACGGAAATGATAAATTGAAGCACCTTTCAACTTCATCGAACGAGGGATGGAAATAGCTTATTTTTTATAATTCGTTTTACATATACCTAACATGAGAACACTACAAGTCTTTCAACCGAAGATTCTAGAGAAATTAATAATAGTAATATAGAGAAGAAGTAATCTCGGACGTCCAATATATGGTACGAGGGTTCGCATCCTTGGAGCGGCACGGAATGTTGTAGAAGCTCAAGGTAAGTGGTACAGTCCGTTGGCTTTTAGGTAAGGACAGTAAGGAAGAAGGGAAGGAAAGGACAGGCGGTAAGTGGAAGAAAAACGGAAGGTAAGGGAAAGGTTGAGGAGGGTGTTTTTTATTATTCTCTTTTTTATCCCCCCTAAAAAATCTGGGGCCCGTTTCTCAAAAGTCCCGAAAACTTTTCGGGCCCGAAAAGCCATTTGTGAACCTGCCAACCGCTTGTTCAGGAAAGCCGATTTTTAAACATGTTTTCAAAGTAACAAAAAGCAAGCTGACTGTGAAGTTTAACGACTTATATCCTCTCCGTTCTTGAGATCCAGAGGGAATTGTGACACCCGAAAATGGCTCGTAAAGTTTCGGGACTTTCGAGAACGGGCCCCAGGCCCCATTTTTCTTATTACATCCCCCCAAGAAAGGGAAACCCTTTTTTAGACAGTTCATAATAACCTAGCTTGAAAAAGTTTGACCTAGGTTGAAAAAATCAACGTTGGTTGAGAAATCAACCTTGGCTGAAATTAAAATTAACCTAAATTTTATTTCAACCTGTTATAGCCACGTGGCCGCCTAGCCACAGTTTGTGCGTTTGCACGTTTGCGCTTAACAGAGTAGCCGCGTAGAGATGTAGCCGGAAATGTTCTGGCGTGGCCGGGCACTCTACAGTTAAGCCTGTCCTGTCGAGAGGGGGACGTGGGACTGTCAATAAAATGTCACTATGTCCAAATGCAGCAAGGACAAAGACAACAAAGAATCAAGAGAGTTCGGTTTTTGAAGAGACTCTTATAACATCAGGCACTAATTTTTGTAGGAGTCATTTCCATCGTTACTCTTTTAAAGGGAGGGCTTAAAGTGACAAGTGGAGGGGAAAAATTGAGTGTGCCAAAACCTGATCTTATGCTGGTCCATTGTTACTATCTAATACAATATGATTCGTTGGTTTAAGACATTGCAGCCATCAATCCTTAGCGAAGTGGATGGAACACAAAATCGGCTGCGATGACTGCACCACTAAACATCCAACGTGATGTCGAGAGACTAGCCAATGAACAGCGTGATGAAATTCCCGAGGTAAAGCAGTAAACGCACACTAGTCTTGCATATAAAGATTTTAGTATAAATATACAGGTGATTATACAAATCGCTTGCTCTCATTGGCTCGCTATCTCGGATTATCAGCCGATAATCACCTCGACGGACAAAATGGCTGCCTGTAGTCGTTTTGCCACTGTAAGTGAAGATGATTTCGCGTTGAAATGTTTTTTTTTTCTCTTTTTTGAAATAATCACCTGTGTATTTATACTAAAACAATTATTCGCCTCAGACACAGTGATTATTGGTGAATATTCACCTCGACTTCGTCTCGGTGAATATTCACCGATAATCACATCGCCTTCGGCGAATAATAACTTGTTATTATATGACTAGCTCCGTGAGCGGGCAAGATGAACCAAATCGCGCGCTCTGATTGGCTACCCGAGCGGACAAGATGGAGCGATACTGCCCGCTCGGGATTTCTCGCTTGGTCCCGCAAGATCAAAGATCATTTTTTGGTGTTTTAAGTCATATAATAAATCCTTTATTGACCAAGATTGTTCGGTCAAGATGACTGGATATTGGCCTCGTTCTTTTTTTGCGTGTTTATGGACCTCGACTTCGTCTCGGTCCAAAAACACGCAAAAAAAGAACTTGGCCAATATCCAGTCATCTTGACCTCACGCTTGGTCAATAACCCATACTTACTAACCGAGCGCGAGGGCCGTAATGGGGAATATTGGCCCGAGGTCGTGGCAGTACGGACCGAGCGCAGCGAGGTCCGTACAAAAACGTCGGAGGGCCAATATTCCCCAGTACGGCTCGAGCTAGCTCGGTTAGTAAGTAGTTTATTATAAGGTTTTTTAATTACCTTTTGCTTTGTTTTTGCAACCCCGTAATCGGCCCGTGGGCATTACGGGAGAATGATGCCCTCAATTCAGTCACAATTAGCCAAACAGAGCGCGCGTTATATCGGCTACAAACACAAGCCATATAATAATTGTTAAATATTCACCTTCCAATTAGAAACAGTTGACAGGCCGTGGTTCAGCTCTTTTCATACTTCCCCTCACATATCGACATGATTAGTAAATGAAATATGAAGGATATGTTGCTTTCATCTTCACTCGAACAATAAAATATCATTGTTTTAAAAAAAGAAACCACGTCTTAGTTCTCAGTAGGGAACACGATAGCATTCATTTGTTCCTATTCTAGTGAAATTATCACAAATTTTGCTTGCTTTAATATTCGTCTTAGGTGTACGCTGGTCGATGCAGGCGCGCGTCCGAGTGCAGTGGCAGCCCAAGTATCCAGAGTTTGTAATCTTCTTGAGGCATCGAAGGAAGGCGTTCTGGTTGCCGTAAATATCGCAGGCTGCAAAAAAATACCAGTGATTGGGCGAGTCAAAGCAGTGCCGGGGAAACGAAGACTCTGAGTTAGAGTACGTACATGAAAGGGACTTGGAGAACTGAGTGGAGAACATGGGCCTTACTCAATGGGACCATCTGAGTTGATTCTCTACCAAGGGGTTGTGCTCTTTTAGTTCTAGGTTTTATATCAAACGAGCAGAAGACGTTCAGCAGTGAGACCTACAAATACTTGCGGGAGAAACAATTAGGACAGCGCATCAAAAAAAACCATTTTCATTTGAGTGTCGAGGCTAATTAATTGACAGCTTTGGTTTTCGTTTGGTCCATGAACAGGTCACCAACTTGCAAAATCATTTCCGCCAATCAGATACAAAACTTGAACCGAAAAGAAAGTCTCTGTCATATTTATTCTTTTTATGCGTTTTGATGGCTAGTGAATTACTCTGATCTGTGTTTGACTAAAGGGGCTCCGAGTATATCCTTGCGAACGTCTAGTTACCTACATCTTGTGTTTCACGACACTCAATCATGATTGAAAACGGCTCTATAGCTATATAGGGGTTTTCAACCAATTCTCCAAAAAGTGAAGGATTTACCGATACAAAACACGGAAATTTGCAAGTAAACACTCGGAAACGACGCCACACCAATCTAGGACAGGATAGGGCCCGATTCACACGGCACCGGACGAATTTTCCACCGGCTGAAAGATTTGTTCGGCCATTTTGTTCGCACGGAACCGTGCAATATTTTCGCTCTGTTCACACGGAACTGACAAACCAGATTAAAGTTAAAACTTTGCCAGTGATTTTACCATCTGTTCAAGCGCAGAGCGCAACTTTACAAAATCCAAAATGGCGCCAAGAAAGAGAAAGGCAAATAACGGTAGTGGCTGAGTTACCACGCATCCATGCAACCACGCCTTTGCCGTGCAAAATGTCTTCACAGCGCGCTGGTTAAATTTTCAACCACACCGGCTAAAAATTCGTCCCCTATTTGAGCGTTCAAATTATTGTACGGTGAGGCGTCTAAATTTTTGTACGTTTAGCGTGGTTCCGTGTGAAACCAACCCTAAATGCACAAATTTTCAACCGGTAGCAAATTCGTCCGGTACCGTGGTAATTGGGCCTAAGGAAACAAAAAGAAGTGTGGCACAGCTTACGTGGGTAGAATGGTACGTTTTCCTTTTTTTTTTTTAGTTTTATGCAAGTTTTTCAGCAATTAGTTCCGTTCTGTTAGATATGTGAATTATTTTTAATCAACACTAGAATTTACAGTTTTAGTTACAAGCAAAGCGTTAAAAGGGGTCAAATGCATTGAACTTCAAGCCAACAATACTCTTGAACTGGTTCCTGGTTAACCCAATTTGTTGCTACGACTTACTAGTACGAAGATTCAACGAATAAAAGATATAAAATGAATCATGTATTGAACGGCGGATATGAAATCAAAGGAAGCTATGATCCTTCCAGTTATGAACGCAATTTTAGTATTCGCGTAGAGAAGCCTGAAAAATTCAGGACTTCAATGGGGTTTAAACCCGTGACCTCGCGATACCGGTGCGACGCTCTAACAAAATGAGCTATGGGGCCACTGACGTTGGGAGCTGGTCATTTGTGGGTTCTAATGTTCCCGCGATGAATGAATCAACGAATGAAATGACATATGAAATAAATCACGTATTGAACTGCGGACATGAAATCAAGTGTCGCGGTATCGCGAGGTCACCGGTTCAAACCCCGTTGAAGTCCTGAATTTTTCAGGCTTCTCTACGAAATTGCTAAAATTGCACTCATAACTGCGAGGATTATAGCTTCACTTGAGTGCGAAGATTGTTTACATTACTCATTATCACGAAGATTTTTCAACTATTATTTATCGCTTAGTAATTGCGTAGAGAAACCTGAAAAATTCAGGACTTCAATGGGGTTTAAACCCGTGACCTCGCGATACCGGTGCGACGCTCTAACAAACTGAGCTATGAGGCCACTGACGTTGGGAACTGGTCATTTGTGGGTTCTAATGTTCCCGTGATGAATGAATCGACGAATGAAATGACATATTAAATAAATCATGTATTGAACTGCGGATATGAAATCAAGTGTCGCGGTATCGCGAGGTCACCGGTTCAAACCCCGTTGAAGTCCTGAATTTTTCAGGCTTTTCTACGAAATTGCTAAAATTGCACTCATAACTGCGAGGGTCATAGCTTCACTTGAGTGCAAAGATTGTTTACATTACTCATTAACACGAAGATTTTTCAACCATTATATATCGCTTTAATCTAACCCAAATCATTCAGATAGCACAAAATTTCCTATTGATTAACCATTTCCATCGCTTTTGTGTTTGTCAGCATTATGATTTGTGATAATTCAGGTTCATGTGTTCGCACTTTCGCATCTCATAGATTTTAGATTTTCAACAGCCCTTATCAGAGTTATCAGCGGTTTCGCCACATAAACGAGGCTAAGGGATCATTTTGTATCGAATTGACCCTTAAGCCTCTTTTGCACGTAGTTTTAAACAGAAGAAAATGTGCCTGCAGGCTCAACTCCAATATGGTCTATTACAAACTCTGTTTTGATTGACCCCGCAACGGTTACCTCATTGTGTAAAAAATTCCGTTTCTCAGAAAACTAAAAAAAAAAAGTAGTCTTTCGTTTCCAGACTGAGCAGCTCTGGGGATGATGAGAAATATGCCGCATTCGAGCTTGATCCCCTGGCCTGCTTCTGTTATTGTTGGAGTTGCCACCCTTTTTCTTTTTATCTTTCGGATTGGCCCAGCCAATCCCATTTTCAGCGCGTTCAGCAGTGTTCCAGGTAAGAGTCGGGTCTCGGATCAATAACCCGACAAAGGAGGCTTCCTGACCCGACAGATGAATTGTAAATATTCAGTTAAATATTACAACAAAATTTAAAAAACGAAAGGCGGAAGTTTCTAGGTGAAAACGCACGTTGTTAAACTCTGAAAGCGACGAACGATTGACGTTCTTCCCTGGAGTTTATTCGATGTAAACAAGAACCTTGACATAAGGTGATCATGTGCACCTTCGTGGTTGCCTAGCACGTGATCAATTTCTTCCTTTTAATAGAACATCATGACTTTCCCCTTGATTCATAAAGTCACGACAAAGACTGTCGAAATTTCATTAATTAATCTTTCGCCGCTGAGGATTCGAAATTCATAGTAGTAGTAATATGTTTTTTTTTTCCATCTGTCTTTTGCCTTGCCTTTTACTGTTAATTAAAACCCTGGCGTTTGCAATACTTTTTGGTGCAAACGCAAAGCCAAAAAGCGTTTTGACCTGGCATCAGATTAGACTGAAAAGAAGAGGAATTATGAAGCGGAAACAGCATGTTGCAGTCCTTCCTTATCGTATGGAATCAACGTTTGCTTAGTACAACTGCAAGACATGCATGGCATGCAGGAAAACGTCCGTCAGAGCAATTTGCAGTTAGTTTCTTTTTTGCAGACTATTTCGCTTAAAGAAAAAACGAGTGAGTTTTACTCGAGAGCGTGGATTGTTATAGCCTGCAAGCAGGCTCTTCCATTAAAATGGCTCTCGGTCGAAATATACACGCTTGGTTACTACAATCACAGTCATAAGTCGTTGGAACACCCACCCCCTTTCCCCCGTGCAATGTTGGATAGCGCAATGCACCCAAACAAACTGTTAGTGCGTTTTAGTTTCTAAACACGTACCGCAAGGTGGGAGAGGGAGGGATGCTCAATTAATTCCGTCAGTATACCAACAATGTGTCAGTGATTGTCTTTTCGTGGTAAGGTGTAAATTTCATGTCGCAAAACATTGCAGTCAGTGCAATTACGAAAGTAGGCGCAGAGTTAGCCGTAATAATATTTTTGAACGATTTTCCGTGGTCTGCTCAAGTGTTACCATGGAGAGATATATTGCTATGGTTAAAGGGACAGCCAGTTCACTTTTCGGCGCCCAAGACACATCATGCGCAGGGCATATTGTTCGAGAAGGACACTCCAATTTTCCGTACTTCTAAAAGTGACATCGTTGCAATTACATTAAAGGGGGTGTGGTAGATGACATGAAAACATAAATGATGTCAATAATTAGATGGCGTGTCTTTACTATGTATGCTTTACTGGAGTCGGAGCAAGTCGTTTTGAGCCCTTGCAGGAAATTTTTCGCTAAACTAATCATTGAGGGGTGCAGGGATGGCACTCGCCTCCCACCGATGTGGCCCGGGTTCGATTCCCGGACTCGGCGTCATATGTGGGTTGAGTTTGTTGGTTCTCTACTCTGCACCGAGAGGTTTTCTCCGGGAACTCCGGTCTCCCCTCTCCTCAAAAACCAACATTTGACTTGATTTATATTAATTGTTAATTTCAATTTACAGTGTCCCCAATTGGTGCTTCAGCGCCAGAACGACTAGACACTTAAATAAAGTTCCTTTCCTTTTCCTTTTTATTGTACCATTAATTTGCCGTGCTTTATTACCCTGCGTGCAGCCATCTCGTAAATCTACCAAAATTACTAGTAATTTACAAACGCAATATAATAAAAGCAATGAGTGAATATTTATTTTCCTTTTAAAATAAAGAAGTTACACACCTAAGTATGATGTACACTTCAGTGTACATCATAATGATTTCCGCAGTATACTCTTAAGCAATAAACAACGGGGTTACCATTGTAACCCGATGAGTTTTTAAAAGGTTATCAGAGTACTTGTCTTTATCAATTTCGACGGGTTACAATGGTAACCCGTTCAAAAGAGATTACAACCTTCACTCACTATATTACCGTTGTTGATCTTGGCTGTACATCATTATATTAAGGTACTTGAACATTACATTGCTAATACACATTAATGGTAATGAATTTATATAGCGCTTTTTCTATAAATATATTCAAATGCGCTTTACAAGCAAGGGATCTATGGGTGAGATCGGACATCAGCATATACAGGCGCCACTAGAAGCTGCTATCAGTCCATTAGCGATCTCACCCAGCACATGAATGAATGAAATGAGGCCTGACCACAACACCGGAAGCTCCATGCCCTACTCTTTACGAATAATGTGTGGGTTCTTTTACGTGCCACTGGGTTGTGAGCATTAAAAGTTGTGAGACGGGGCCTACGGTTTATAGTACTTATCCGAGAAGACTTGAAAATCTTAAGTATTTGCGGATGTAATTACAAAGGCAGCACTTTCTCCTCAGTTATTTTAAGACCCTGAGTGTTGGTCCGGCGGGAGTCGAACTCACGGCCTCCGGTGCGCATTAAGAGTTATCTTTATCTATTAAGAAAATATAAACATTGTTGTGTTCTACCTCAATTTATCAACTAACGCTCATTTCAGAAAACATGTACTTCAGTTCCTTACCGGTGGTATTCAGTGCTTGCGCTAATTCATTAGAAATTTACAGAATACACACTCGATATCTTTAGACGTACCGCAACGTGACATGATTAATTTAAGGTTAAACGATTCTTTATTCAATAATACAATGACAGTCATAAGTCGTTGGATAGCGCAATGCACCCAAACTAACTGTTCAGTGCGTTTTTAGTTTCCAAACACGTACCGCAAGGTGAGAGAGAGAGAGAGGGATGCTCAATTAATTCCGTCAGTGTACCAACAATGTGTCCCTGATTGTAGTTTCTTTCGAATTTAGTAACCAAGCCCCTATATTTCGACCACGCACCATTTTCAACAGAAGAGCCTGCTTGCGGGCTAGTTTTGTTATCTTTAAACTGAATTTATTACCAAAGCTTAAAAAAAGTAAAAGACCTCCAAACAGGACAGGACATTACAAAATAATTTAACGTGTTAACGTGTGAAGCAAAGTGCCACTGCTGGCATGACGTCTGGGTGACGCCTCAAATGGTCTACATGACCCACCACTTGAAAAAAATTAACTGGAACGCTGCAGTTCAATACCACCCAACTCAGTGCCTTCTGTTTTTGTGTTACACGTACCACAGGAAACCCAGTTTACGCTCTGAGAGCGTCCAGTCTTTAGAGAAATAGCTGGTGAATCCACAAGATGGCGAACAGGAACGCTTTTGAGGCAAACCATCTGCTTTTTCAAGTGACTACCGTAGCCGATATGTCTTTAATTTTTAAGGGAAAGCATGCATGTGAATACACTATAAAACTTAACAAATCGGGTAATGGAATGAACGATCTTGCAACATATTGTAGATATACTTACAATTCTGTAGGAGATAATCACGAACACATTGCTTTCAATAGCTATTGTTTTCTCTTCTAAGAGCGAGGTGTAAGTTGATTGGCTAAGCCCTAATTATGTTAAAATGACAAAAAAATGTGCGTGTCCGGTCTTACCACTATCAAAACAATCACAAAATATCTAAAAGATTAAATATCTGTCAACGGAGTGCAAAATAGCACGAGTGCTTAATTATTTTATTCTCAGTGAAGCAATGGAAGTTGAAATCTAATTTTTTATGTAGCACTGATATATAATAAAAGCAATGAAAGATGAATTTGGCCGTCCTGTGATACGTGCATGCTTGAAAAAAAATACTGATACTCTTTTTTATAGTAGTCTAACCCATCGTATATTCAGCCGAGACTCTAGATGCCACAAGACCAGGTTACTCAATTAGGTCAACATAAAGTTGGTTAAATCCAACATCGGTCTTTGAGAGCCCTAAATAGGCTTTTTCAATCCCGCATCCCGCCTCATTGAGCATTTCCATCCCGATCCCGCCTGGTTGAAACCAGCTTGCTACAGCTCAAAGCCATATTTCTAATGATCGACAAGTCATATAGCTTCCACATCACCAACAATGTATTCTCATTGAGTAGTAAGTTAATGACTTAACTGAGACGCAAAAGTTGACTAAAAGACGCCACTTCCAGAGGATTCAAATGAGTGAACATTATGTGCTCGCATTTCTGTTTACTGTCCACTTCGGATACTGGGCATTTCGAGCGCCACTTATAAATCTGTGTTAATTGCTTAGCTTTGCGTTCCTTTGGCATCAGCTTTGTCAAGTCGTTATAACTTACATGATCACAAAGGCAAATTAAGTTGTAATATTTCGCACTCCACTAAAATTGCTGGATAAAATGAAAAAGCATGAAACATTTATTACACCTTTTTCAGAATATTATGGATCAACACATTTATGTCGTTTATCTATAACATTGATCACAAATACCTAATGCTCCAATCGATGTAAATCAACGTCTCCCCCCCTCCCCCTCCGTCCCTCCTCCACCCCCCAAAAAAGCCGGCCGGGACCTGGACAAAAGTACGAGAGAAAGCAAGCCAACGTTCCCGCCCCAGGGTAATAGGGAGCTTAAGCACGCGCGTTTTTGAGACGAGGACGGCAACCGGAAGTGAGCTGTTTTCACTTTTAACTTGTCTCTACACAACCACACTTACATTGCGAAGCATCTTTTCTCCATTACAGATAATTAGTATAAAAATCTAGGAGACACCACTGCCCTGGTACGCTAAATGTTCTCTTCCGGTTGCCGTTCGCATCTCAAAAACATGCACGCTTAAGCTCCCTAATATTCCCATTCCAATGTACCTTGTGCCCGCCCACCAGTGAAAGGATTTATGAATTTCATGAAAAATATCATGATCATCATTCATCATCTTTGCAACGTGGTGCTAAGACACCAGTAGTGCAAAGCATTTTCCGCCATTGTACCGGCATTACTGGTCCACATGTACTTGTGAATGAACCGGTGTGGGAACAGGCTTCCTCCTATGACAAGGTTATTAGAAGCACATGAATCTAAAGGACGCTGCCCATTGTCACTCGAGGGACTGGGTACAGCCTTTCTGCTTTCAACAGTGTCCGTCATACATGACGTACCACGGGGAAATGGCCTCAGCAAGTCATAATGATCAATTATGCTCGTTTCGGTAACATGTAAATAGCACTTGAGTTAGTTGTTAGCAGAAACCCATAAGGGTTGAAACGTGTAACGACCCCTTGTGTGCTGGGAAACAAGCTTCTGAATATTCAATTTGCTAAGTACCATATTTGGAACAACAAGAGCGAGTGGTTTCCAAATATGGTACTTAGCACTGAAACATTCAACCAATCAGTTCGCACTGAATATTCGGAAGCTGTGAACGCGCGTTACACGTTTCAACCCTTATGGGTTTCTGTTGTTAGCCTACTGCCCGCCGGCCAGTGTGGAGGGAACGCCTACTTAAGGCGCCACCGCCACAGCCTGGTTTTGAGTTTCAAGAATCCATCTCCTAGACCGGTTGCCGCGCTCGGTCTGCCTGACTATTTAACCCATAGTTTGGACTGGGGTTGCTGAGCAGCAGAGCATATCCACACGCCGGTGGGTCACGCATACTACAGCCAACGGGGTCCCAGCTCCTCCGCACATCATATTTATGTCCCCTGATGAGAAGGTAAGCCGGTTATGCCCCCGTCCACTGGGCCCCTCTTGGCTCGCCCCTGTGTATTGGTTATTCCACAGATACCCCAGCCTACCATTCAGAAATTCACCTTTGGACTACCTCCAGGATGATCAGGGAGTTCCCCTATCCGCCACCTAAGGGATCCGCCATATAGGCCGGAGGGCCATCCCACGGGTTAAAAATATCACTTATAACAAAATAAAACAGTCAGCAAGGTTTTCTATTCAGTGACTTTAATTAATGCACTTTTGGAATTAACAAGCAACGTACAAGTTTAACTCACATTTCGTTTGTCGCCCAGTCGTAAGACTTCAATCCTCCAGCAGAGAAATTCCTTGGTTTGGATACCGAAGAGCAAATCTTGTACCGGGACAATTTTTAATGTCGCACGGTGGGTTTTGTCCCGCTAACGCACTCGCCTTTACCAGCTTTGGGGGGAAGGGGAGGCTTTTCAACTTAAGACTTTAGGTTACTTAATATCCCGCATATTCCTCTCTTATACCGTATCCCGCCTAAAAACGGATCACATCCCGGTCTCGCCGTCGCATTTTCTTCCCACATTCCGCCTTTAAAATTTTTCATATCCCACATCCCGCCTCGATTTTGAGCCCCACCCCGCATCCCGCCAAACCTATGTTGGACTCTCGTCTTTGGCAAATCGCGTGTTTTAAATTTTCCTCTGCACGTGATAAGGTGGCTCGTGGGTAGGTAAAAAGTGTATACCTAATAGTTCTTCACTGGCCAAAGAATGACTGGAGAGCCTTTTATTTCTTAGTATACATCAAGGGATTTCATATACTTTTTTATTAGTTATTATCATGTGATGCTTGAGCCATTAAAAACGTTGTTCTTTATGTTGCTGTTGTATGCCCCTTTTGAAAATACTTGGCCACACTACACAACCTCTGGGTTCTCAAGGGAGACAGTTAGTTTTGTTTTCCCGAGAGTCCTCATGTCATTAAGTGCTTTGTTATATATTTAAACTTTAAATTTCCTGCAAAAATCGCAGCAAAACATCCGGAGCGGGCAGCAACTGCGGAATTGTATCTCGGTCGGGATACATTTTAATTTGATCAGGGCCACGTGACCAAGAATCAACCAATCACAGTGCTCGTTTTGTTGAGCGAAAGTCTAGGTATATAACAACGTATATTAGTGGGAGTGTACTTATGGACTTTTTATCACTTGTACACCGATAGGGGTAACCACGAATTTTTCAGACCTAATTAAGCTTTGAATGTCACAGCTTTTTACAAATATTATTGATTAATTATCTTTGAAAAATACGTGGTTACGCCCAATTTTCTTTTAGGATTTCAATAACACTTGTTGAGATCTGCTTTTACCGCATATCCAGTAAACCGCGATGAAAAAGTTATCTGACTTACCGACATGAATTCACATTAGGACGAGTTTTTAGGACGGGTTAAGATGCCGAGGTACTGGTGGGAGATGTGCGTGGTTATCTAGCCAGCAGAAAACAGAACGCGCCTGGGTGTTTCTAGTATTTCCAAAGTATGACAACACAGCGGCAAAGATGTTTGTCTGTTTCTCAGTCCAGGATTTGTTTTTCTGCGCTCTAGAACGCTTTATCCTTCTTCTTCGGCGCCATTTTGTTTTCCCCAGTCTAATCGGCGCATTTTCTCCTAAAACTCGACCTTGAAACCCGTCTAAGTGTGAATTCGTGATGCATTTTGATGAGTTTCTCGTCTTTAAAATCTCATCGACTCAGACGGATAAGTGGACGGGTAAATTTGGACGAGTTTCTCATCTAAAACCAGTCCCGACCCGATTTCACACTAAGACGGGAAACTCATCTCAGACGAGAAACCCATCCAAGACGGGTTACTCGCGACCGTCTCTAGTGTGAATTCGGCCAGTAGGCATCGTCCTTAATCAATAAACTATTTTACATTGTAGTGAAGTCAGAATTGCATTTATAGACGAAACAGAGAAGTGGTAAGTGATCCTCGCATTTATCTTGTCACTTACAGAAACCTCGGTGAAAAATTCAGGCACCTGAAGTTCTTACTTGTCTACAAGAGACAATTGCTTAAGTTGTCCGGATAAGCGCGAGGGTCACTGCTACATTTCTTTCGTTTTTAACCCGCACTTTGCTCACATCGTACGTCGAATTTCTACGGATGCTTACAGGTGCCACCCGACATTCGATTTCTTGTGGCACTTATAAACTTAGCCAAGAGAAAATGATTTTTTCTTGACTACGCACATTTCTCTTGACCTCAAGCAGTGACAATATCTGTATTCTTTTCTCATTTGTGAGAGCTCTGCTTTGTTCGGGGAATAATTAACATGCGCTTGACGGAAATTGACAGGTGTGGTCAGGAGCCCATGACTAGGAGCCTCGCAATGCATTATATCCTTGAGTCAACCTTTGCGCGTATCTTTCTATTTTTAGAACTAATCCTTTAGCAGGAGACTCACATTTACAACAATTTACATACTTTCGAACTAATAGCAGACAAGAAATAACTTTCAAATAGAAACACACAATTTTAAATTTACAAAACATGTTTCGGATGATCGACATCCATCATCAGTTGTGAATACAAGTGAACCGCTAGTCGGTGTTATATAAAGATAGCTAATAAAATGCATGAGTACTGATTAAATAACAACGTGAATGTGAGGTAATAGAAAATACAATGATGAGAAGACAGTGGGTATTGGACGAGGAATATTACAATGAAAGTGTTAAATTGACATGATTAACTTGCTTGTTTAATGAGGGTTTTTCCCAACCTATGTGTAAGACCTTGATTTTTAGTTGAAAAGGCGTGGAGGCGGTGTCAAGGATTGAAAAACAATCCTCTGAGCATAAAGATCTGCATGCTTCTGACCCATTAATGTGCTGAAAGATATGCGAGTTCTTATCAGATGTTAAATGTTCACGAACACGTGTAGCAAGATGTAGGTTTGTTTCGCCGACATAACAGGCACTACAGCCTACGCAAGAAAATTTATCAACAACACGGGATCGTGATAATTTGGAAATAGCATCTTTGGCACTGAATAAGTTCTTAATCTTGTATGGGGCAAACACTAGCTTGATGTCCAAGTTTTTACAATAGCGTTGTGTTAAATTCTTGATTCTGCGTTGAACGTGAGTCGAGAAAGGGCCAACAAAAGGTAATTTGTAATAGTGCGTGCGAATTTCATTAGAGTTGGTTATTGCGGAAGCGTGCAGGGGGGAGGCAAAGAATTTGTTAAGGTATTGTTTAACAGTTCTGTTCACTAGACTGGATGGAAATTGATTATTTCCGAGAATGTTGGCAAGCTCCTTAATGTTGTTGTGGAAACCGGTGCAGGTGTCAGGGAACCCGAACATCAAGTTAAGCAAGGACAGCCTCAAAGAGTTGTTTCTTGTTGCTACTGCCCAGACACATTTTCTATTCCGAGGGAAATATTACGATCAGATAGATGGTGTTGCCATGGGCTCCCCTTTGGCACCGGTACTTGCGAATCTTTTCATGGGCCATCATGAAAGAATCTGGCTACAACAATACGATGGTCCTGCAATTTATTTCTACCCTAGATATGTGGATGACACATTTTGCCTATTCAACAACGAAACGGATGCTTTGGAATTTTTTCATCATATCAATGATAAACACCCTAACATTACATTCACCATGGAGACGGAGGTCAACCACAAACTACCGTTCTTAGATGTCCTCTTGGACAACAGCAATCCTCCATCTTTAGTCACATCTGTTTTTCGCAAGAGCACTTACACAGGCCTTCTCGCCAATTTTTTTAGTTTCTCACCTTTTCTCTACAAATTAGGGTTAATACGAACGCTGGTGGACAGGACATTTAAAATTAATAACACCTGGACCGGTTTCCGCAACAACATTAAGGAGCTTGCCAACATTCTCGGAAATAATCAATTTCCATCCAGTCTAGTGAACAGAACTGTTAAACAATACCTTAACAAATTCTTTGCCTCCCCCCTGCACGCTATTACAAATTACCTTTTGTTGGCCCTTTCTCGACTCACGTTCAACGCAGAATCAAGAATTTAACACAACGCTATTGTAAAAACTTGGACATCAAGCTAGTGTTTGCCCCATACAAGATTAAGAACTTATTCAGTGTCAAAGATGCTATTTCCAAATTATCACGATCCCGTGTTGTTGATAAATTTTCTTGCGCAGGCTGTAGTGCCTGTTATGTCGGCGAAACAAACCTACATCTTGCTACACGTGTTCGTGAACTGCGTGAACATTTAACATCTGATAAGAACTCGCATATCTTTCAGCACATTAATGGGTCAGAAGCATGCAGATCTTTATGCTCAGAGGATTGTTTTTCAATCCTTGACACCGCCTCCACGCCTTTTCAACTAAAAATCAAGGTCTTACACATAGGTTGGGAAAAACCCTCATTAAACAAGCAAGTTAATCATGTCAATTTAACACTTTCATTGTAATTTTCCTCTTCCAATACCCATTGTCTTCTCATCATTGTATTTTCTATTACCTCACATTCACGTTGTTATTTAATCAGTACTCATGCATTTTATTAGCTATCTTTATATAACACCGACTAGTTGTATTCACAACTGACGATGGATGTCGATCATCCGAAACATGTTTTGTAAATTTAAAATTGTGTGTTTCTATTTGAAACAATTTACATCAATTTGCATACATTGTTTTTGCTATTTTTGCCTTTGTTTCACAATACCTTTATTCTGATTGTCCATTCTAAACAGTGTGTGCAGAGCCGAAGAACTAGTGGTGTTCTTAAAATAGAAAGATAAGAGCAAAGGTTGACTCATAGGGCTTGTATTGGAGAGGCAAGCTCCTACTCATGCACTCCTGGTTTGGTATGATCAACGCCCTCGGCTCCCATCCGTTTACACTTTAAGAAACTTTCTCTTGCTATTAGCAAGGACAACAAAGTCATCTGAAAATAACTTGGCGTTAACGTAACGGTTGTTGTCATCATTTGGCGATCATATCATCATATCATATCATATATCTTTATTTACCCTCGGATTTTAGAGTAGCTTGGTGTAGCTAATATCTCCGAGCATTTACCCTCCCAACCATGATACACCACAGAAGACAGACCACAACACCGGGAACTACATGCCCTATATAAATCGGTCGGCATGGAAATTGTTTAACAGCATTCCAGGCATAAAATTGGGGCAAACGGTGTTGAGGTTTGGAGAGGAAGTTGAAAATCTCTCGTCGGCTGCTCACGTCTTCCACATAACCTCAATTCATTGCAATTTGTTTCTGTTGTTTTTGTCCTGTCAGCCTGAGCTGCCTCACTGTCAAGCTGAGTATTGATATTTCGAAAATGACCTATGTACCAAAAAGCAAAACACTCGTGTTGCACCGCGGCATGCAGACAAATATAAGAGCCTTTGTTTTTGTTCATTGAACCAGGAACCCACACTTATGTAATTATGCTAAAAAAATATTTTCCTCAGGCTCAGTGAATATTGGTGAATACTTTGTCTCGGTTTTTATTCACCGATATTCACCTGGCCTTCGGCGGATAATTGTTAAATAATGCATTTACTGGTAAGTTCCGGTAAGGAAAACGTCATAACGAGTGGAATCGAAGGCCTACGCATTACGTTTTTTTTTTAACGGCTTTGCTACTGAACATACAAGTACAATTCTTGATCATAATCACCAGGCCTCCTTTCATTGAGTGATTAATAGATAAAATATTGAAAATTTATTTTCACAACTGAAAACTCCAGCGCTGTATAAAAAAAATAATTCTGTGTAGGTTTAAGCTCAATCGTGGAGGTGTTATAGTACTGTTATAGTCATAGTTACTTGGTGGGTCTCTAACGGTCTGTTTTAGGCCCTTTACCCTTTGCTTCTTTTATTGTATGTTAATGATATATATCCGTGTTCAAATAAACTCAAATGTCATCTTTTCGCTGATGATACTAATATCCTCTATGCTGACAAGAATTTGAAGATTTTAGAAGTAATTTTAAATGCTGAATTAGGGAACTTCTGCGATTGGTTGACATCCAACAAGTTATCTCTAACACTAAATAATCTAACTTTGTAATAATTTCACCCTTTAGTTACCAGAAGAGAGCTACAGGTTATCACCCTAACATTAGCATTTTCGATGACGAGAAAAATAGATTCGCTAGTCTTGAGACTATATAAGGATTATATTAAATATCTTGGCGTCATGATTGATAAAAATCTTTCTTGGAAATTTCATATTGATGCTGTTCCCACCAAAATCAGTTAAATTGTCGGCCTTATTGCAAAATTACGCCACTTTACACCACGGCGTGTTCTCTTAAATATTTTGTTATCAGGCGCTAATCCAACTCTATCCGCTTACTTATAGACTTGCTTCCTGGGAACAGGCGTCAAAGGCTAATCTAAATAAAATTTTAATCCTCCAAAAGAGAGCACTTCGTATGATTTACTTGGTCCACAGTCATGCTCATACAATTCCTTTATATATAGATGCAACTGTCCTTCCACTGACGTTTCTGTATTACTGAGTCTGTCTCCAACTTGATGCATTATATCAATAATAATAACACACCTTTAAATATCTTAAAATTCTTTCAAAAATTATCCGTCGTCGACTCATACAACTCGCGATCCTCCATTTCTGGAAAATTTTATGTCCAAAGCTCTAGATTAGAAATACAAAAGCGTTCATTTTTCCGATTTGGCGTAAAATTGTGGAATGAGATACTCCAACGTGTCACAATTTTTTTCTATGTACTGCTATCTGCTGTTGTTTATATATTCTGTTCCCTCCTTCGTTTGTTTATCTATTCTTTCAATTGTATCGTTCTTCCAGTTTTCTTTGTATTTACAACGTACTTATCCTTAAGTAAACTGTTAAGTCTGGCCCGCCCAGAGCGGCTGACGCTACCTGCGGGTCAGTCATATTCTCTAAAGTTTTGTATCAATAAATTAAATGTTGTTGTAATGATGGATGACTGTTGTGCGGATGAAAAATAACCCCAGAAACGATGTTTTTAAAAAAATCCATTACTTTTTTAGATTACACTGTCACAAATATTGAAAGGATGTTTATGTGCGGCGAATCACTCAATTTGGGCGCCTTTTATTTAATCAAACATGTATAATTCTTTCAATGTCTTTTTCCTATGGTAAGTTCTCGAATCGTTAATATGAATAAGAGATCCGGCCGGCTTGCTGTGATTCCGGCCAAAGACCGCCTAATACTAATTATAACAAAAACTGAGCGAAATATTGACCGAATATTGCCCGCCTCAAAGTGAACTATCCTGAACAATTTATTAAGCATTAATTATGAAAGATTTCTTAAAACATAAAACTGTAAAAACGAACGATAAAATCCGACGTTTCGGAGTATTCATGACTCCATTAATTATCAAGGAAAAGCTACCAATTGTAAATCAGCAGTGTGTTGTTTACGGGGGCACCCAACGTCAATTTTCGGAAAATATCTGTTCGGAAGACGATTGAGATCTAGAATTTTCGGAACATTTGGTGTAAAAATTTTTGCTTGCCTGCCTCTCCTAGGATTTTCGAACATCTGAAAAATGGTATAATCGCCCATTTTTAACGGATTTTTACCCTAAAAAGGTCACCTAGAATTTTCGGGAGCCTTTTTTCTGGCTAAAATTTTCGAAAGGTAAGTTTTTATCCCTATAATTTTCGGATCACCAGACTTTCAGCTAGGAAATCCGAACAGATGAAAATTTTTTAGGGGATAAAAATGTGCCCATATCTACCGTTAGAATACTAAAATACGCTTAACAATGCTATGTTTAAGTGGTTTTGAACTATAATATTCTCGTTGGGTGCCCGGTGTTTACGGTTTTCAATGTGACCTGTGTGATGCGGGTTATGTAGGTTACACACGCGGACAGTTACATATCATAGTTACTAACCGTGTAAAAGGACATAAACAACAATCCCTCCGCCATTGCCAAACACTATAAGAACATACACGGGACAATGCCCCAGGGCCTGCTAAAGCGTTTCGATGTGCTTAAGAAATGCAGAAACAAATTTGACTGCTTAGTGTACGGAATGCTTTTTATAAAAGCGTTAAAGCCAAATCTCAACGTGCAATCAGACTCCATTCGTGCGAAAGTATTTTTATAAACTTTTTATAATCTTCGCACCCTCGTAAGTTAACTTTTCGCCCCAAAACCGCTTTAAATTTGCATGATCTATTTTCTATTTTCCTTGATAATGAAGTCATGAATACTCCGAAACGTCGGATTTTATCATTTGTTTTTACAGTAGTTTTACTCGGAATTATGAAAGAGCATGTCATTGGCCGATGACTTCCCTATTTTTTTTTTACCACGTGAAAGTTTTGAGACATGGTTATCATCATGCTTAAAATTATCAACAAGGATAAGGGTCTTTTGAACAGTAAATGCTCGCAAAATTAGTGGACCCGACTTTTTCAAGGGTTCATTAAAGTCAATTTTCCTTTCAATGCCGCTTGCACAACAGATTCCTCTTCTCGCTTAGCTTAAGGCCACGTCATTCTCTCACAAAAGTACAAACGTGGATTTTAGACAAGGATCGAGCAGTTGCTCAAGTTGAGTACAAGGAAAACTCACTGTTTCAAACGAAGGCCGGTGTAATTTGACAAGCAGACGTTGCGAAGTGGTATGGCGAGGGCTTCCATTTTTTCCCGGGTTGGACTACCGTCTTATCTGGTTTGAGTTTCTTGCTTCTCTGGCATTACTGCAAAAACAACATTTAAATGGGTCTGTTTTGAATAGATTTTATGTCATCTCCTGATTCTCCTGTAACTCTTTTTTAAGTGACCAACTTGCAAGAGGGGAACAGTCAACAAATGCCCACAGACACAATCTCTCTTGTTAACGTATACCCTTATCATCATGGCATTCTGTCAAGTGGTCTCAGAGTGGTGAAGATCCGGACAACAATGCGTAGAACCGCAATCTCAAAATAGCAGAACGCATTCCAAGTTCTATGCAGCGCTCCAACTGAAATAATTGAAAATATCTTACATGAACTAAATGAACTCTTGGTATAAATGAAATATAACTAAAGGAACTCTAACGGAGTCCACAAGCTGTGAATAACCTATACTTAAGTGCTTGTGGACAAGTAAATTAAGTTGGTGCATTTCAAATGAGCCGAGTAAAATCCTCACAGAAATGCTCAAAAGAGTATAAGGCCTGAAGGAAACTAAGTAGCATCTATGAACGTCAAACAAATGTTCTAACGTCAGATCCACCTGTGTGCTGAAGTTCCCCTATATATGACTTGCCCACACGACGAAAGAAAATAAATAATTGAGAGAGATAGACCCACAAGGAGAAAACGGCCATTGAAAAAAGAGTGTCTAAAGGCTGAAAAAGAAAAATACCGAAAAGAAAAGATTGGCATGCAACAGATAAAGAGATGAGAAAGGCAATAAAAAATCATAATCGTGCTGAGTCAGCCAGTAACAAAAATAGATACCGCAATATCAAATTATACAGTCATTAGTCCGTTGGTACAAAACTTCCGCATATGCTAACTTCCTCCACCGTGAGAGAAAAGTTAGATCTTCTTTCAGGAGCCGGGACTTGAAAGGCAACTTTGGAGTCGATTTGACCGCATACCCACGCAATCGCTAGCTGGCCAATTAGAATCAAACTAAATGTTGCAGTAACGAATGCAATTACGTTCTTTCACTAGCTCAATATGTGTAAATAAATGTTTGTTAAACAGGCGACGTTGAACTGTAATCTTTATAACTGGTTGCCTTATTAAATTCTGTGAAGAGTTATTAGACCGGGCTTGGGCTTTTTGTGTCTCCAGCATGTGTTGATCAAGGGTGAGGAGGAAGAATTTTTAGCCAAGGACCGGGGGTGGGAGACTCCTATAACTTAAACCCCGGCTAAACATCATAACATTGTTAGAAGAACATATCCCAACATAATTGTTATAAAAACGCTTCTAGATACGCGTTGTTGGAAACACGTTACTTATTCACTTTAGTCCAACTCCGCCGTTTTCGATTACTTATGGTTCTCGGCTTGGAAAGTGGGCCCTTAACTCTGATTGGTCTTTGCAATGCAACATTGTTGAAAGGGCTGCTACGCGCTTCATCTTTTGTCGCATGTTGGAGAAAATGTTTGATCGACTAAATATAGTTAGTAGAGGGGACTGGCAGTCCCCTCTATTAACTATGATTGAAATCAAACATTCTTCGAACACAAAATGTTGAACATGTCAAACGTCATCAAACATGCATGGTATACGTTCTAACATTGTTGATCCAACAAATGTTTTATAACAATGTTTAAGGTGTATCCGGAGCTTTAGAACAATTTCCACCTGAGACCGTTCAAGTTTGCCTCTTTTAAAGTCTTGAGCCATCATCTTTCCCGAGGTTCTTGTGGCATCAACCTCGTTCCCGGGGTGACAAAAAGACCCTGGGAACGGGGTCCGGGCTAAAACTTTCTGGTGAACTTCCCCAGTTCATGAGAACGAATTCGAAGGCATACATAACTTTCAGTATTGCCACAATACTGAATTTTTTTTTATAGAATCGCGAAGTCAGTATTCTGCTTGCTTTTAGCTCGCTGGCTAATTAAAAGACGATTTATTCTAATTAGCTGAGTCCGGTTCTTCCACAAACTTGCGGAATAAACACAAAAAATTCCGGCATTTAACTATTTAATACTGGCAGCGTTGTTGTCAAATTCTGTCAAAGAAAACTGCTGAAAGAATTCTTGACCATTAAAATTACAAAATAAAGAAAAAAATTGTGAAATAAATAACAGACATCAAATCATCCATCTATGAAGCGAGTTCACCCAACTGTATCTGCCTGAAACTTTGTTAAACATTGCAATAAATTTGTCACAAAGAAACTTCTAGATCTGTGTATTTGTACTTATTTATAACTTTAAGAGCATCAAGTTCGTTTATGACTGGCATTGCTGTTACCGGACCGCTGGAATGTCGTCGAGTCGAACCGTAAAGAGATATCTTCATCTTAAAATTGATATTTCTCAGTGAACGTTCTCTGAAATAAATTGTCTTTTTTAGATTGAACTCGATTGCAATGTCATTGTGGTATACAAAACGTCGGTTTTCTTTCCCTGGGCTGCTCTATCCAATTGACTGTCTACTTTCTACAGTCTTTCTTCTTGGGCGAGCCGTCGGCTTTGAAGAGGCTATCTAATATCTCAATGACGTGAAATTTCAGATAGCTTTTCCGTGTAAATGTGGTGATCTTGTAATAAAACCGCTTTCATTGAATTTTTTCATGAATTATCGTTAATACGAAGTGACTATGTTGAAGCAAAGTTGGGGGTTCAAATTTTGAACTTCTTACGGAATATTACATGTAAAGCTGCAAAATGTTTGTTTGTAAGTTTGCTGCAAAGCTCCCCTAGGCCTTCTTTCCGAGCTAACTCGCACAAGCTCTACACGAAATCAAATGATCTCTTTATTATCTCTGAATTACAGGTTGCTAACGGACGTTTATGATTTATCTTGTTTGTGGAGTACCAATGTCAAGAGCTCCGGAATTAACAGGTTCGAAGGCAATATGACGAAAGTAAATTAGTTCATCACTTTGAAGAACACCGCCTAAGTTCCTTTCCTTGTCTTTGGTACAAACCGATTTTATTTTAAAAGTAAACATAATCAAGGAGTATATCGTATGAAAATAAATTTCGTGAATTAATATCTACGTCTTAAGTTTAATACCTCAATTTAAACGTGATCTGTTGTTTTTGACTTATGATATTGAAGAAAATGAACAAAGAAATTGACATCATATACTCAAGAGGTAAGCAATACTGGAATACTTAAATTGGTTCTCAGAAAACTCGTCTTATTGGTTATTCGCTCGTATATATTGTGAATGTGAAGAAAACGAAATATCACAAAAGGAGGCACAGCCGGAGAGAACTTCGTTGCAAGCATGAAGGTGTTTCTGCTTTCTGTGGTGGTAAGTATCTTTGATTAAGTTATGGGGTTTTATGTTCCTCATAATTCTTAAGTTCCATTTTGTCAAAAGTCTTGTTTTACTACGAATGCCATGAAGGTGATCATGTATTCGTGAAGCTTTGACGTAACGTAGTTTCGAATAGCTTGCGTAAGTGTAATTGTGAAGTTCTTTTGAAACGAAGAGGTAAATCGAGTATCCTTTTAAGACAGATTTGTATAATTGGTCCCTAGTTACTTCGCATTATTGATACATTTGCAGGAGTGGATAGGAACATATTATTACTCGAACACGAAGTGGTTTTAGAGTATTAATCATTTATCCTGGCTTTCATTACATTAACAGCACTTCATTTTCCTATTTCTTTCCGTTAAAGAAAGAACTGTCAGGAAATAGTTAGCGAAAAACCACAATTTCTCCCGTGATGGCAATTAAGGAAGAATATGTTTGTACTATGATTAAAGATCTTTCATCACATTATTCAAATATTTGAGACTGGCTGTTTGCGCGAAAATAAGATTATTTTTTTGTGATGTAACGTCGAAATGATCGGGAAAGGATCCCTTTGCGAGGCGCAGGCAGATTTCTCCTCGCTAGACATCTTAACAGACAACTGAAAAGTTAACTTTTTCCGTCAAGCTCTTAAAAGAAGTTCAGAGCTCACAAATCGCAAATATGATCGCAAATATGATCAGGCTGATATGATCTGCCAAACGTGATAAATCGGACCGCGATTTACTTATGCTAGATTACAGATTCATTTTAAAAGCCAAACTAAATTTAGGGTGCGTTCGATTGACCCTATTCCGGAATAAGAATACGTGGAGTGATGATTTAAAACACTATGTGTGGCGTTTTGAAGCAACAAGGATAATAAAGCATTTTAGCAGTTGTTTGATAATATTAATGTGAATCTCCGCAAAAACGAAGCATTTCTAACTTCTATTCCATGCATTCCTATTCCGGAATACGTGCAATCGAACGCACGCTTGGACTATTCACTGATTTGACCTTATTTACATTCCTAAATATATCAGCTCAAGATCTCTCTCTCGTTCTCCAACTCAAGCAAAACCACAATCGCTTATACGCTACCTAACAACCAACTAGCTTGGGAAAATAAACAAAAGACACGCTCGAAGAAATATCGAAATCTCTTGAGAGCTTTCTAGACTCGCGCACAATTTTGGGATACATTAACTAGTTACATCGCCGTGTTCAAAAATTTCTCCTCGCCAACCATCACCGAGAATATCGTGAACTTCTGATTTGCGGAATAAGTCGTTAGAGTTTTGTGGTCGATTTTTCGCAAATCTGTGGTTTTTCGGGTTTGGTCTTTCTTGTGGTCTGAGTTTCTTTTTTTAGCTTTCAGTATTAGGCAACATAAAAGCGAATCTTTACTTGGAAAGTATCTATCGAGTTTACGCACTGAACAATTCCCTCGCGGTTCCAGTTGGTGGTTATGCACCATTCTCAACGAAAAAAGAGAATATGTAGAGAAGAAACAACCTGATTGAATGAAACTCTGTTCCTAATTAGTGAAACAGTCGAAATGATTATGAAAGTATATAAGAGACGGGAAAAGAGCAAGCGATGGCAGGACTAATTCCATGCCTTAATAAATAAAAAAAGGTCTTTAACAATTATTATTATTATTATTGCTTACAGCAGTAGTTTAACTTTGGTTCAGAAGACGAGCTTTTGCCATATCCTGGCCATATCCTATACCGAATTAGAATGATTTAATGCATTTTACATTACGCACCATATATGTGACTGGATAGTATGTTTAATTTAGCGCGACTGAATTAAGGTCGGCGTTTGAGAACACAGTTCAGCCGAAAAGTATCACATGAGATCCGCTCCTATTCTGTCAACGAGGAAGATACATTGGTGGTCTCCTACGACGTCACCGCCCTTTTCACCAATGTGCCGTTGAGTGAGATTATTAACATCTTGGTCAACAAAGCGTTCGATGATGATTGGTTCAATAAAGCCTATGGCCTCAATTTGTAAAAAGAACAGCTTATCAAGCTATTTGAGATTGCCACGACCAATTAATTAACTCTTTCAGTTCAATTGTTAACTTTTATGCCTTTCTCCCCTACCACAGGATAGGACCTTGTAAGCTAGTGGGCTGCATACCCGCGCTCGTTTACTGGGCACTAGAATAAAAACGGACAATCCAAGATGGAGTAAAATGGCTAAGGGCAAAGGCCCAAAGCCGATTTAATCATTCAAACTTTCTTGAATTTATTACAAAAATAATTGCTCTATAAAATGTGTTGAGCCCAGTAAAGGTGAGGGCACAAAAACGCAAAATAAACTAAACAAGATACCCTAAGGAAAAAGCGGACAGGCCAAGGGGAGGAGGAGGTATGTAAAAACGAAGTGTGATCCAGCGAGGAAAAACAAGAATGAATAAATGCGTGCCTGCTTTGTAGCCTGGCCGAAAGTCATCACGAGTGGGGCTCAATACATTGAGGCAACCAAACACCCTGTCCAGGCCCCGCCCGTGTCCTATGCTATTACATAACAAAACTGTTGCACAACAATTCAAAGCACGTGCATTCCATGTTGCACAGTAGAAATTAACTGAATTCCTCGGGAAGAAAGCCATAAAAATTCTATTCGCATAGCAAATAATCTCTTTCAAACAAACAGATGGAGTGGCTATGCGCTCTCCCCTGGCCCTTTAATGGCCAATGTCTTCATGTGTCTTCTTGAAGAACAGCTCACACTCGATCAAATGGTACCAAATCTGTACAAGAGGTATGCTGATGATACCTTGTCCAGGATGCCAAGCGCTAATACTGCTGCGGTGTTCCTAACTACTCTGATTGGCGCACATCCCAGTTAAGCGTTTTACGATGGTGCTTCCTGTGGAAAATAAGGTCCTTTTTATTTGCATTGACCTGGCATTGACTTTGTTAAGAATGGAACTAAACTTGAAACTCAAGTGTACAGAAAACCACCACTGAGTTGGCTTTTACACTTTCACAGTCAAAAGTGTAAGTGCCTATGCCCTATCTTCTACAACTGTGGCTTTTAATACAGCTGTAATATGACAAACTGCGTTCTGTTTTCAGTCGCTATGACTATCCGGCTGGCTTAATAATTAATTCTACTACTAACAACTTTATTTTGCATAATGCCTCAGGGTGGTAAGCAACACCAATGATGGTGGCACAATGAGAATTAGTCTTTCATTCAAAGCTGATCAAGTGGCTGTCAATGCGGTCCGTAAACGATTGTACGCGATCTTAGTCATAAGATTGGTGTTACAGTACAACCCGTTTTCGTGAGCAAAAATTGGGGCAAGATCTTAAACCCTAAGAAATCAAGCCATCGGTTGTGAATCGGCAATGTGTTGTTTATTATTTTAAATGTGATCTGATGTGCGATGCGGATTATGTTAGGTATATACAGCCCGACATTACTGAACACAAACATTCGGCAATTGGTCGACATCTACTATTGTTCTTTTAGTATTATAGAATGCAATTTTTAAATTACGTTGACTTGATAATAACGTTTAGCTAACGTCGAAACGTCGCTGTTTCTTAAAAAAAGTTGTTAACAAAGTTTAAATATGTTTTAACGCAGTTTTTTTTATAGATAAATGTCATCGTAATTGTCTTTCCTATTGCCATTATAACTGTCGTTTCCATTTCCATTTTTTTGTCATTCACACTGAATTGTCGTTGCTATCGCCAACGTTATTGTCATTGTTATTATCATTGCTATTCATGCCATTATAATAATAAATTATCGTTGTCATTTCCATTGCTATCACCACTGTTATCATCATTGTCCATTGGCGATGGTCGTGATTGTTGTCTTGGTCGTTTATATTTTGAGAGTAGTGACCTTTGTTTTTAAATAGGTTCTGACTGCTTGCATGGTGATCACAGAGTCGGCGCCGTTTGCTTCACTACTGGGAGAACTCGATGAACAAAGACAGAAAAGGAGTGACTTCAGACTAGAGCTAGGTAACAGACAATTTACTTGCTTAAGGAGAAATTGTTAAGATACGTTTTTGAAAAAATAAACACATTTTTCGATAATTTCTGAAACTTTATTGCTGTAACAACAAATATACGAAAAAATTACACCACTAACAGTTAGTATTCACCCTGACGAAGGGTTAATGCTAGAAAGGTCAGTTTCCAAATCTCAACACAGTGCGTGTCCGTTTACCCCATCAGTTTCAACTTATTGTATACCAAATTTTCGTGTTTGATTCATCCACAACGAGGTGGCCCAACTCTTTTGGTTGAAACACTTTGAGTACATCACCTTAAGTTTCATACCAAAGCACCGAATATTGCGCTAGCCACCAGCAATTCAGTAAGTAGCCTTCCAAAGCTTATTAAGTATGCCATTTGTTTTGACATTAGGGGACTCCCATCTGGAGAGCTTGATATGTGCAGCATGCACAGGAGTCAACGAGACAGAATGCACCCGTTCTGAAATAGAAGAGCAGTGTGCTCCAGGCGAAATCTGTACTACTCTTGAGGCTTTTAGTCTTACGACACTCACAACGACCGTCACAAGACAATGTTTCAATCTCACCGAACCTAATTGCGATTTTAATCCGGGATGCGATGCTCTTAACTCCACCGGCGACATTCAATCATGCGCTCAGTTCTGCTGCGGTATAAGCTTGTGTAATGCTGGAATCCAAACTACCGATGCACCCACGACGATTGGAGTAACAACTGCAGGGCCAACAACTGCAGGGCCAACAACTGCAGGGCCAACTACGGCAGGGTCAACTACGGCAGGGCCAACTACGGCAGCGCCAACTACGGCAGCGCCAACTACGGCAGCGCCAACTACGGGACAACCAACAACGGTGCGAACCACAGAACCACAAACAACAACGGCACCAGCCACAACAGTACAAACAACCATGTCACCAACAACGACACCCACAGTAGCACCAACAACACCTCTTAGTAAGTAGAGTTTATCCCTTTGTGTTTTAAACTGATAAATGCATTGACTTAATTCGACTACGATGGAAGGTTGGTCTTGGCCTGCTCACTCCGTAGGGGAAGTGCTTCGGAAAACTCAGTAGACTGAGATACCCATGCACTTCAGTGACACAAGCAAGCCACTAGTTTCGCGTGCACGAAAGAGCCCCATCGCTTGGATAACTATAGCCTTCGTAGCATTCGTTTCCATTTCTGTTTAAAGCGTGAAAAGGAACATTTTTTGTGAGCCATGAAAAAAAAAATGGCACTGATACGCGTAGGAGGCTAGCTAAGCGAACAAATAAACAAAACCTACAAAAGGCATTGCTGTGGAATTCTCAGAAAACGTTTATATTTTTGGGTGAAAAGATTAGTTGCTCCCTTCATTTTCTGGAATGCGGATCCAAACCCTCCCTCACTCGCACTCGTGCCATCCCTCTTTTTAGCCAAGAGAGTGACGACACAAGCGCGGGGAATACTAAACAATTAGACCCCTGGCCCTTGAGGGCGAGGGGTCTAATTGTTTTAGTATCATCCAACTAGTCGGACAGAAAAGCAATAATAAAGTTAGCAAATGCAAGTTGAAGAAATAATTATTTGAGAATAAAACGAAAGAAAGCGTCACGCTTTTCACTGCTCCTGGAGTATTACTAATAGTCCTCTGGTAGCGTAGCCAATTAAAACGCAGGATTTGCATTAGTCCACTGGCTGGGTGATACCAATTTCAGTTAGTATATATCACACAAGTAAATAGCGCTTTCTGCGCCTTCTGATTGGCCAGCTCCGAGGTGAATAGCAAGTACAATTCACCTCTGAGAAAACGGAGAAAAACAAAATGGCTTCCCTTTTCGCTTCGGTCACCGAGGAGAAAATTTTATCGATAAAGCCGGCTGATTATTCAACTTGTGTGGTATATACTAAAATAATTATTCACCTCAGTGTCGGTGAAAGTGGCGGATATCTACCTCACAATATCTACCACTATTGACCTCCACTTCGGTGAATAATTGTCAGTTAGTGGCGCACTTCCATCTCCCACTCGCCTAAAAAGAAAAGGAAGCGGCGACTGCTACTCTGGATAAGGGAATGACTCTAGGGCGGACTTCTCGCCGTCTACCGTTTATAGAATTCTTCGGCTAAACATTAACATGATGCCCAGTCATAGTTTTTTGCAGCCCTCTGAGGTAATCGAACCTCCGTTGACGTGGCGAACACTTCTCAGCACCATCCGGATTTAAAGGTGGTTCTCGACTGTGCTATGCCGGAAGCGATTGACTGCACTAGCATGGGGTATCTAAACAGAAAGTCCTGTTAGAAATCATTAGGGAATCTTAAAATGATAGACAAACTGTAACAGTGAGGACACTCGAACCATGCACACTTGATATTTGTTTTTACATTATTTTAGTGACTATAGAATGTGGGCTCGTCCTTTTGACAAGAGTATTTAATGTTTTTACACGTACAAAATGCTATACATGTAACACTATACGTCATAAGAAGAGCCTTTATTTCTTAGTCGTCGAAAAAAACAATGTACACAAAAATGTCAAGTGTTCACGGTTCACGTGTCCTTACTGTAAACGTTATATTAATTGGATGAATGAAGTCGTATTCGCAATATTCTTTGTGCTGCTTGTAACTTAAACAACGTTAAAGGTGTTCTTTTTACAGAGCCCAGCTATAACGCCAACGGTTTTGCTCGTTATCCCCCTTTCCCTAAAAAGGGAAAAAACGTGGAATAGACAGAGGTCTCTATGAAACCTTTTATAAATACTAATCAACGATTTATGAGACTCTTGTTATTACTTTCGTTTTCATTGGCAGATTGCGATCAGATTCTAGTTGACCGACAAGGGCAATTCAGCAGCCCTAATTTTCCGGGGAATTATCCAAACGGTGTAACCTGTACGTTCGTTATATTTCTTCCCGTTAACGATGTACTGAATATACAACTGCTCACCCTTAGACTCAGCAACCCAGGGTAAGTCACCATCATGAAAACAGCTCCATGTTGCATAATTACCAGATTGCAGAATGTCTCAACTCTTAACTTCGTCCTCGGTATTTGGAAATCTTCGTTTGCAATTCTTGTCTCATTGACACATGCTCAAATCTTTATCTCATTAGCATATACGCATCATCTTCCATTTTTTCTTAGTCAATCGAGAGAACGCTGTCACGATGCCTTGGGACACAAGGGACAGAAAATTATTTGCATCTCCCACATCCCCAAAAACAATAAATAGATTCTGTCCGTTTTACTCTAATCCCTCGCAAGTCCCTTC
>NC_090869.1:63371397-63383897 GCF_036669935.1 Montipora foliosa | reverse complement strand
ATGACAGCCCCTTTATCTTTTCATGGTCACCATTCCTTTTTATATTTATACGGTGTGTTTTTTCTTTCTTTTAGTGGAACCCGAAACAGTAACCGAGGTAGAAACAGGAAGCGGGTCGAGTGACAGTGGGAACTCAAGCGACGACGATTAAATAAATCAAATCTTTCCGGCAAACGGGCTTACCAGTTGAAGAGAAGAGCTTTCCATTTTTCGCTGAATATTACCTTTAATTTTACAGACTCTTTAGGCTCAAAGTTTCATTTTCTGTAGTCATTAAAATGATCTCGGTTAAACAATCCACCAAAAAAGCAAATTAATAACATATCACGGCAGCAAAATACTCCAGAAACCAAAAGCGCCGTCGATCATTGATTTCTTTCAGGCAGTTCTTGTGCGCCCTCATTCGCTGAGCGGGGCCTCAAGACAGGATTTTTCTCACGCGTAGTTGTTTTATCTTTTGGCATATTCTTTATCTTATGGATACTAGTGAAGGGAGAACCACAGAGGTATATTATGCGAGTTAACTTTGTCCAGTATATTTTGGGTTGACTGAGCTGTGCAGAGTCTGTTCTGGTTACAGTACAGGTCAATGGTTCATTGAGATGAACTTTTCAATTTTAATTGCCACACAAACGGATTGCCAATGCAATTTACTCAGATAAACATGGTGAAACAAACAAAACAAAAGTAGGGGGAAAGTTAAAAATAAACTTAACATATGTACTCGCTGAGGACAGTGAGAGGGGGATTTCTTATATTTCTGTTCATAATTAGTTTGTACAGTAAACAGAACGGACCCGCCTCAAAACGTCAAACATCTGTGATGAAGGGAATTCACTCGGTCGAGTTCTCATAAAGGACGATGTGACACACCCTCCTTCCAAAGAGTTGTCAGTTAAATTACCGATCCTCCTTTTCAATTTCGCTTGGATGAGGCGTGTTTAAAGATACCACATATTTAGAGATATTACACTCAGCAGTACATTTTGATAATGAATAAAGACTAAAATCCATTCGGTCTCTTGGAAGGCATTACTACTTATGTTCTGAATACGTATTGAATTTGAATTTGGGAACAATGAAGTATTCTGCCGTGGCCCGGTGTGGAACACTAAAAAGACGTGAGCGCGTGTGAAGTGGCGTTTGGCCCCGGTGTAAAATCGACGTTGAAGCTCCCTAGCCTTTCGAAGTGCGGCTGCATCTAACTCTCGTAAAATTCGCATGACCATGTCTCGAGGAACGGCAACATTGCAGCTTGTTCTTAGCTTATTTCACATTCTTCGATATTCAAGCTATTAAGGAGTGATGAAGAGCGTTCAAATTCACGTTTGATTATTTCCTTAGTATTCCACACACGATGAGGAATACCCCATTGTTCTCAAATCTTCTCTTCCAAATTTATGGCAGAACCATCGTACTTTCTATTATAAACTCCTTTCTTGAGAACTCCATCATTTTGGATGCGGGAGAGGCGTGTGACGCTCACTGCCTGCTGGCGCAAGTATCATGCATGTGACGAAAAACTATTTGTGGCTTCGAGGCTTCGAAATATGTTTTAGTATTTCACAGCGATTCTTGGATTGCAAACTATTTTCGAATTTTAAGAAAACGCTATTTGTGGATAAATAATTGCGTTCCGACGAAGGAGGACGCATTTCTAGTCGTGTCGTTTTACGAATGTCCCAATTATGTTTCGCGGGCTATCGATCGTGATGCCATGCGATTTCAGGGTTTGGACGCCATCTTGGACTGGCTGGCCGGCACATCACCTCAATCTGATGTGATTGTGAATTTGTCATGCCTCGACATCGGGTTTGTCTGAAGCTACTTATCAGAACCAGTCGAAAAATGGTTGACATTTCTTGTTTTCTTTTTCTTCTTTTTTTTCGTCTTTTTTTCAACTTGTCGGGAAAAGTCTTTCCTATCACTCCCTTGATAAGTGGTGTATTTGTGCGTAGAAGCTTCTGCGCGTATTTTGGTAGGATTTCACGGGGTAGTAGAAAGGCGTAGATTTCTCTGGTTGACACAGTACAATATTTCAGTAACCTGCAATAGCGTCAAAGATTGAAACGGAAATGGCGTTTTGGAGAATCTTTAAACAAAACATACCATTATGGAGCTAAAGAATGGAACGTCAATTGGATAAACAAGACAGGCGGTGAAAAATAAATATCTGGAATCTTGAAAGCGACGAGTAATGGACTTCGACAACAATCTTTCGCCCGTCGACCCGTAATCAAAGTGAGCTGTAGTTCTAATTTTATACCAAGTGTGGTAGTTTTGTACAACTTATAGGTTTAACAAAGACGGAAGAGGAATTGAACAACTGAAGTGGATCTGTGATCTCTGTTGTCTGGCTTATTTATATTTATTTGTACTCAACTCTGCACAGTCTTCCGGTAACAATTGGAAATTTCACTAATTCTTGTTAGTCAAAAATTATTTTAAAGAAAGCTTGTTGCCCATTTTTTGCTAACCTGCGATCAAGCGTACTTTTCTTGAGACAGGGCGCTAACTCTGCCGCCCACCGGTCAACACTGATGTTATCATGTGTCATGCTATAAATGTGAGCCAATCAGATTTTACCGGAAATTACCTGCAAGCTGTGATTCAAGTAAAGACGCGACAAAAACAAAATACAGTAGCACTCTGGCTTTGATGTCTGCAATCAAAGCTATTTCTGCAAATCCTGCTTGACAGTTGGTGCGGTTTCTCTGTTCAAACCATCAAGGAACAAAGAATTTCGAGATAAAATGGCAGAAAAAGCCAGAATTCATCATGTCATCAACAATAAACTTTATTTGAACTTGAATATTTGAGATGCCAATAAAAGATGCTATAAAAATAGATATGAGGAAAATGGACTTTGAGAAATTCTAGCAGCTACTCAGCTATCATTTTGTTAGAAGTGTGTTCAGATTGTTCAGCGATTCCGTAACCAGTGTCGAATTTCTCTGTCAAGCTCGGCTGATTCCCCGAATGAGGCGGCAGTGTCGCCCAGTGGTAAGGGCGCTTGCCTTGAGATCCGGAGATCCCGGGTTCAAGACCCGCTCTGACCACTCGTTGAATTTGTTCCTGGTAGTCCCTGGTTCAACTTCCCAGCTGCACTTGTAAATAGCCAACTGGTTTGCCTCCGACCAGTTGGGATTCTTAACAGTTGTAGATGTTGTGTTCTGTTGTTTCGTTGATTGTGTTTCATTGGCCCTGAAAATCCCCTATGGGGAGCGGTCAATTAAGTATGTATTGTAGTGAATGTGGCAGCCATAAAGTTCTATTCGGTTCCTTTTTGGAATATATTCCAAAGGACTTGCCACAACTACAGACGTTTTCGAGTTGGTGGAAGAAGAACGATGCATTTTCTTCTAGAATGTTGGGGCCTGTATTAACAACACTATTGCCAAATCCCGTAGGAAGTACAACTGTAATGTCTTCTTTGACTCAAACGATTCTTCGGATGCATTCTCTCCGCTCTTCCTTTTAAGGTTTTTCAAAAAAAATCTGAACTCGAAGCAACAGCAGCTGTAAACAGAGCCTAAACATCACTCGTGTTCAAATCCTTCTCGGCGGCCATAATTTCATCAGCTGTTAACCGATTTACAAGAAGTATGATTGCAATTCTGTAACCAATCGGAGCGAGGCTCCAAGAGCTCTATTATTATTCGGCCAATCGGAATAAAGTCCAGATTCTGGACTACGGGTAGACGACTCGTTAAAAAATTGTATCAGGCGGACTTTTTAGCGCCCTGTCTCAAGAAAAGTACGCTTGATCGCAGGTTAATCTTTTGCTTGATAATTCAAGTAAAGGGTTTTTCATTAAAGGGTTTGATGCTGAACACTGGTGGGAAATTTATTTAGTTGCGTTTTTGACACGGACTGTGTTGGCAGCTTGTTTGCAATAATAGCAAATATGTTGTTTGTTTCGATAAAATTATTTTTGGATGGAAAAGGTTTTTGTGAGATTTTAATTGCTTTTGTGAATAGCGTTGTGTATTATCCAAAGTTAACTGCATATGGGCCCGGACGCACTGGGCAAATTTTTGTTTATTTTGCGAAAAAATCTGTCACCAGTTTCCTGAGACAAGTGCGCACGGTGATTTCCAAATTTTGTCAAGGTTTACCACACTTCAAAGACGCCGTCGTCCTGCCTCGGAGCAGGACAAATTTTTGTCAGGCGTGAAATCTGACATATTTGTTAATTAACACGCCATGATTTGAAGGAAAATGTCAATCAAGAAAATTTGATCTCTATTTTTAGTCGGATTTCAGTCGGCCTTCTAGGGACAAATCTGTTGTGTTACCGAACCCGTTGCAGTCAAACAAGGTGAAGCCTCCACTGGCATAGTAGAAGTAGCAACTGCATCTGCTGGAGTTGAACGAATTCAAGGAAGAAAAAAAAATAGAATACAAGCAATAATATGCCGAGGAAACATATTCGATCGAAGCTGTTAAAGATCACCATAAGCCCATGACTCCTGAGATCTCATGTAACCTTTCCGGAGAACAGCGCGCAAGCGATGGTGTTTATTGACACTTGTGGTTAAGAAATATTTTGCTGTGTCTCAGTGCGCCCACGTTTGACGAATTGAAAATTTGGCAGAGACAAATTTTGTCGAGATTTTTGGAAGGGCCAAACAAATTTTGTCAGCTCAGTGCGTCCGGACCCTATGTGGAATATTTGTTTACACATCCTAAAGTGTCGTTAATCTTATTTAGTGCGCACAGGGGGAGCTGCCTCAGTCTGATCTTTGAGGCTTTTGCTTCGGACGCACTGGACTGACAAAATTTGTTTGGCTCTTCCAAAAATCTTGACAGAATCTGTGTCTGCCAAATTTTCAATTTGTCAAGCGTGGGCGCACTCAGAGTCAGGGACACGCAAAATATTTGTTAACCACAAGTGTCAATCACAAAGAAATAAACACCAAATACTCCGACTAAAAATAGAGATTAAATTTTCTTGTTTGAAATTTTCCTTCAAGTCATCATAATCATGGTGGTTTAAAATGGCAAATCTATTAGATTTCACCCCTGACAAAAATTTGTCCTGCCCTCAGGCAGGACGACGGCGTCTCTAAAGTTTGGTAAGCCTTGACAAAATAATCACCAGGCGCACTTGTTTGTACTCAACTCTGCACAGTCTTCCGGTAACAATTGGAAATTTCACTAATTCTTGTTAACCTTCAATGGCGTCGAAAGTCATTGTAACGCGACAACATTTCAACAACTCATCAAACACAACATGATATACATAATACAGTAATAAGAGTGGATTTGTTTGGGCTAATAGGCCTTCCAGGGCCCAACTCAGTGCTCGTCAAATTCTTCTTTATTAACTTCGCTTGCAGCCAACCACAAGAAAAGCTGTCATCTTCAAAGATATATTCGCAAGGAACCTCGAGACCGTAGCCACCTCCTCCGTTTTACTCGTTTCCCCTTGATTATTACTTTTGTGCAGTTCGTAGGCCTCTTTAGAAATTTGCGTAACCACATAGCCATTAATGCTGGGACATAACCAATAACTTAAAATCTGTCAGTCACATTATTTGGATGAACGTCATCAGCTTGCTTGGTTTCCTTCTCGCCAGATTTTCCCCTTACAATCGCAACTGCATTTTGAAGCCTTGATATTGCTTGGCTAACGCATGAGTTTATAAACATCTCCCGTTGTTGGTTTCCACTCAGTCAAGTACACGTGGTATTCCCTAATAAAAGAATTCACCCTTATAATAACATGAGTGACAAATTACTCCTTAATTTTGGCGCGAAATTTCAGCGTTAATTTATAATTTCACATGTGAAATTACATTGTTGGCATGGCAACTTTTCATATAGTGCTAAAATGGCGTCTAGGTTTGAAAATTAAGAAGTAACTTGTCACCCATGTTATTAATAGCTAATCAAATGGTATACCGGTGAAATTAGGGAATAATTTCACTTGCGTTTTGTCCAAAATCAAATAATTTTCCTCGACTAAAGGCTCGGGAAATTATTTGAATTTGGACAAAACGCGCGTGAAATTATTCCCTAATTTCACGCGTCACCATTTGATTACCCATACTAATTTCCAGAGAAATTTCAGCCATTTCGGCTCACGTTTGGATCTGCCTCCAAGAACCTTAGTGATACTTATCACAGTGTCACACAAAATCTTGAAATACCGCTCCAATGGGAATCAAGCGGCGTGTTGCCAGAATGGTTATCACATTCTTTTTGTTCCTGTTGTCGAATGGAGTCGTTACTTGAATTGCATCACGGTTGTGTCAGTAGCCCAGCGGAAATGTCTTGTATGAGTTTCTGTCATAGCTGCAAAGCCGAAACCAAGTACATTTGTTTAATCTGTCAAGGACCAGTATGTAATAGACCAGAGTGCACCGTGTTTCTTCCCGAGGAAACCCCTAACTGGAAATCTGGTTCCTCCGTATCAGTATGTTGAAGCAGACTGCAAATGATACTTCAAAGCAAGATGTAGATTGCTCCGCAAACCAGCAATGACCAGAGTGCGGGAGCAAAACCACGGAAAAAAGCTCCGCAAACCACAGGTGCCAGGGAAACAGCAAAGAGGAACTGAAATGATCAACTACGCGAAGAATCACCCCAAAGAGGGCTACCGCAAAGTCGCCGAATAATTTGGCATCGGTAGGACGCAGACGCAGAAAATCCTGAAGAAGAAAGAGGTGATTCTCGCTGAGTAAGAAAACAACATGCAATCGTGTGTAAGATAAGGGTCCGCTCAGCTAAGGATTCGGATGTTAATGAAGCATTATGGGAGTGGTACACTCGCTGCAGAGAATCCAACATCCCTGTTCACGGCACGAGGCTGTAGGAGAAAGCTCTGCCAATTCCAGACAAGCTGGGAATAAGTGGCTTTACCGCCTCAAATGGATGGCTGCAACGTTCTAAGCAGCGTCACAACCATCAGAAAATGGCCAATGCGGGAGAGGACGGGATGTGAGCGAGGAAATGCTGGAAGGTTGAAACGAGCGCGTGAGAGAGATCACTCGAGGATGGAGTCCAGAGAATGCGTGGAACATGGATCAAACCGGCGGCTTTTGGAGAGGTCTACCTGATACAAGCCTGCGAAAAGGGACGGCTATGTAGGGGAGGAAAGCAGGCCAAACAGAGGCATACCTTGGCCTTTTTTGTTAATGCAGCGGAAAATACGCCCATATGGATGCTGGTATTATGCCAAAGCGAAGGCTTGGATGAACACCGAGAACATGAAAGATGTTTGGCGAGATTGAATGAAAAGTTAAAGAGGAAAATGTGCAACATTTTGCTGTTGATGGATAATGGTCCGTGTCACCTTCCTAGCATTGCCAATAGCTTTTCAAACATCAGTATTAAGTTTCTTCCCAAAAACACAACGTCAAAGACGCAGCCCCTTGACGCTGGCATCATTGCGAACTGGAAGGTCAAGTATAAGAAGAAGCTTCTACGATATGTTTGCTCTAAGGTTGCCGGCGTGAAGAATGCCAGCGAAATTGTCAAGTCCATTAACTTGTCTATGGCAATCGAATGGGTAAGCCGGCCTGGAGTGAGGTGTCGCAGGATACGATTGTCAAGTGTTTTAAGAAAACAAGGTTGTACCCACAGGAGGTAGAAGAGGATGACGATCCTTTCGAAGGCGAGGATGAGTTATCTGCCTTGAAAGAGCTAACGGACAAGGTTGGCTCTTCCTGTGATGCTGAAGTGTTCATCTTCGCAGAAGACGGCATAGATGTATGCTTAGGAAACATCAACAAAACCAATCCCAACTGGAGGAATGACCTAAGGGAGCAAATTATTGGTGACTAGGATGTTATGTTATCTGCCCCAGCTGAAAACCAAGACAGAAGAATGAGGAAGAAGAAGAAAAAGATAAGTTTGACCCAGAGCTCAAACAGCCTGTCATAAAGACGGTACAAAAGGCAGAGGAAGTGGCTGAACAGCTGAAAGACTTTGTACAGTTTAACGGTCATGAAGAACTGTCGTTGGCCCTAAGCAAAGTGAGCGATTTGCTCCATCAAATCAAGTTACGCAGCCCTAAATTGCAGACAACAATAACTGATTTTTTCTCATCTTGTTGAATGCAAAACTTTATTAATGTGGTTTACAACAAAGGCGATTGCCTTTCAAACAACATTAGTACTGCATAAGCGCGAACTTCCTTGAATTACTTGATGTTTTTCTAATATTTCGTGTTCTTGTTGTTGTGAAACGGTACTATATACTGTATACATGTTACAGTTCCATTTTTACTATATTCATACTACATTTTGGGAAACCTCTATTAAGCAGTTAGTTGGCTCATTCCCGACTGTAATGCGCTTCATTACATCCCGTGGGAAGCAGTCTCAGCTTGGCGGCCAAAACTGGTTTGACCAGAAATATGAACTGTCTCTTCGCATGGAATTGAGGTTCTGGGGTCGTGCGACCAGAGGCATTTTTTTGTCGTCCTCGACCGTAGATTTGGAATCTCTGAGCGTTCTCTCCGACCTTGAAAAAAAAAATTCCTCTGGCACCCAGGGTAACCATCATGGAGCTCAAGAATGGAACGTCAATTGGATGAACATGACAGGCGGTGAAAAATAGATATCTGGAATCTTTAAGCGACGAGTAATGGTCTTCGACAACAATTTCATTTTTCGCCGTTGGATGTCAAGTGAGCTTTGTTTCTAATATTTTGCTAACTTGGTATATACAACACTAAAATCAAATGGCATTTTTTTGTGGATTTAACAAACATTGAAGGAATCGAACGCCTTGAATGCATCATAGTGTCGTAGTGGCAATTTACATTTATTTTGTACTCAACTCTGCAAAGGTAAAAAAAAAATGGAAATGTGCTTCACTATTTATGGTCAAGGTTCTTTCCAAAAGGGTTTGATGTGAACTGTCAGAAATTTGTTTAATTGCATATCAGAAATAACACACAAACAGCGGTGACAAACATCAGATATAAACTTTGTGACACGGATTGTGTGTATTGTTTGCACGTACGCAATTGAAAATAGGAAGGGTCTTTTGCCTCTAATAGCCAATATGTTGTTTGTTTCAACAGTTTGTTCCTTTTCGCTGGAAAAGGTTTTTGTGAGATTTCCAGCCTTTGTGAATTTATCATGTTGTGTAATTTTCGAGCTTAACAACTGTCGCCTCGACCGAAGCCCCCACTCGCTTTTCACACGCAGTTGTTTTCGTTTTCCCGACTATCTGGGAGCCTGGAACAGGCTTCCGTTATTGACGTTAACGCTGATAGAAATCAATATTTCCGTGAAGTTTTCAGGTTTTGAACTTGCACGTTATCACTGAACAAAAAGATAATATGATTTAAGTAATAGAGGGGTGGCACTTTTTCTGCCTAAATTAAGTATGAGATGAGAGTTTCGAGTTTAGTGCGTGATATTTCCCTCAATTCTTAACATATCAAAAATTACTCAAAAATTCATCTGTGACTACGATGCAACAAAATGCCGTCATTTTCACAATAAAGTGAAGGGGCAGGAGCTTCTGCAGCAGACTCGGTCGTTCTGAGTTTGAGACCTCAAAACTAAAAGGCAATATTAAATATCAAAAAACTAAAACTGTCTTCAAATAATTCAATCTATTAGCTTTAATATGATATATAGTTTGACCCTATACAAAAATAGCGGCGCAACAAGTTCGTTTACCGGGACCTTAAAGTGCTACTATGTACGGAGCCCTGTTAGTGCCACCCGGGTGTGCGTATACTTTTTATTTTTTTCTGTCGAGACTTTTTTACTTTGGGCGTGACTCTTGTTTTTATTTGTGTCAGTGGCGCGACTTTTTTTTAGCTGGTGCGACTTTTTTTATTTGGCGCGACTTTTTTTACTTGGCGCGACTTTTCTTAATTTGGCGCGACTTTTTTTATTTGGCGCGACTTTTTCTGTTTGGCGCGACTTTTTTTGTTTGGCGCGACTTTTTTTGTTTGGCGCGACTTTTTTATCTGGCGTGTCTTTTATTCCGGCACCTGGGTACGGACCTTATGTATCCCTTATTATAGTGTAATAAATATTGTAAGCAATAATCCTATAAACCCTTGTATACCCCTATATACCCCTTTATACCTCTATATACCCTCAAGAGAGGATTAGGTGAGAGAACGGATCCCCCTGCTCCATCATAGTTTTTTAAAAATCTATTTTTAGTTTAAGTTCTCGTTCCCAGTGCCGCGCTTAACTAAAGTTTCTTTCCGTTATTACAACTGGCAAATCAGGGGCCTGTGTATGGGGGGAGGGGGGGGGATCTGCTCGCTTACCTCATCCTCTTCATACCCTTGACTACCCTTGTAAACCCCTATATACCCTTGTAAACACTTGTATACCCTTTTATACTCCTATGCTGCCCATATACCTTAGTATACTCTATATACCCTTGCATTCTATACCCTTGTATACCTTTGTGTACTCTTGTATACCTCAGTATACCCCGAAAAAGCGTGATTTATGCAGTTGGCAACTGCCATTCCACTTAAGATCTCGTTCTCCTCTACAATATAATTGGCAGCTTGACTTCGTTACGCCACAGGAAGTAGTTTCACTACTTTCCATCACCTAGTTTCGTCCTGTAGTACAGAAATGAATTTGTCAAGTGGGTTGAGATCTCATATTGACCACCATAGAGAAATTTGAAAGCCAACGTTTCGAGCGTTATTGATAAAAAACTACGAAAGCATCCAAAAGCTTGTGTATCTTACTAATTGTCCGAAAGTCAGGCTTCAAAACCGAAGTTATTATGTCAGTTTTTGCTGCTTTATTAGACGGTCCGATAATGGAATATGGATGCCCAGTATGGCACACTGGATTACCTAACTACCTTAGCGACACTATCAAAAACATCGGTCCAGCAAGAGAGCATCTTTTACTACAAACCCCGACACAATTACAAACGCTTTTTAACTTTTTGTAAGGGATATATAGGTACTTATGTCCAGAAATGCACTTAAAAGGTATACAAAGGTAAGGTAAGCGAGCAGATCCTTCCCCCCCCCCCCCCCCCATACACAGGCACCTGATTTGCCAGTTGTAATAACGGAAAGAAACTTTAGTTAAGGGCGGCATTGGGAACGAGAACTTAAACTAAAAATAGATTTTTAAAAAACTATGATGGAGCAGGGGGATCCGTTCTCTCACGTAATCCTCTCTTGAGGGTATATAAAGGTATACAAGGGTATATAGGGGTATACAAGGGTTTATAGGATTATTGCTTACAATATTTATTACACTATAATAAGGGATACATAAGGTCCGTACCCAGGCGCCGGCATAAAAGACAGGCCAGATAAAAAAAACGTCGGGCCAAACAAAAAAAGTCGCGCCAAATAAAAAAAGTCGCGCCAAACAAAAAAAAGTCGCGCCAAATAAAAAAAGTCGCGCCAAATTAAGAAAAGTCGCGCCAAGTAAAAAAAGTCGCGCCAAATAAAAAAAGTCGCGCCAGCTAAAAAAAGTCGCGCCACTGACACAAATAAAAGCAAGAGTCATGCCCAAAGTAAAAAAGTCTCGCAAGAAGTAAATAAAAAGTATACGCACACCCGGGTGGCACTAACAGGGCTCCGTAACTATGACCAAAAACACAATTTTTATTTTTCTTTGGATCCAAAGTTTAGTTAACATAGTCTTGAAATCCGGATTTCAAGACTATGTTAACTAAACACTAAGTGACCCAAGTTTTAAGCCTTGCTTTAAAAAAAAACACTTGTTTGTTTTAACTGGAATTTTCTTATTTTGGTCCGCCATTACTAGCTTTAAAATCTTGAAGGAGCTGGATCGATGAGAAAGTGACGTCAATGACTCAATAGTTTAGGAGTGCAATGCGTGTGAACGCGCTGACTCAATATTCAGCACGGGAGTTTCGGGCTTTCAGACTATTTAACTTATGTTTTGCATATATAATAAGCTGCGTTTACACGCTAAAATTTTGAGTCAATCACACGTCAGTTTTCTTAGAACCAACACGCTGAGGTCCATTAGGTCAGTTTTGAACCTGAGTAATGGCGGACCGTGAAAACCAAAACTTACATACAAAGTAAACAGCTTTTGGACAAAAATCAAACCTCAAAATTTTGCTAGTCAGGTGTTAAGCAATCACACTTTCAAAATTTGAAGAAAAAAGGAAGTGAGTTTTTGATCATAGTTATGTGATTGTCAATGATAATAAAGACTCGATTTCAAGGAAGGAATACAGGTCTCGATATGCAAAAATTTGTATACTTTAGTTGTGATGTGCGTGTGAATCGACATAGACGTTTACAGAGAAAAGGCAAAGACGTCTATATTACAAAAGCAGAAAAAGGAGGAAACTTACTTGAACAAATTTGATTAAAAATGTGCCGAGATTATTCATCCACATTCATCGTATTACTAGGAGATCACTTGCTCGTAAACACATGTAAGTATAGCTACTACCTCAGATATGCTGCTTTTAAGCCAAAGCACGTGGTATGTAGCACCTTTCCAAAGCGCGCGTGGAACAGGTAAATGCAAAATTAAAGTTAAATTCAATACAGA
>NC_090869.1:63341397-63363897 GCF_036669935.1 Montipora foliosa | reverse complement strand
TGCCGAACAAAAGGGATCATGAAACAGGTGAAGACAGAAGTTGGAACGCCTCCTGTTTCACTAAAAGGAAAGAGGACGATGTTTCTGTTTTCTTTAACGGTAAGCTTATCTACTTTAATTTTTTTAAATATTGCGGGTGGCTGTAAATTAGTTTTGCTGGGGAGGCAATGACACCGCGATGAGGGCTGTAAAACCCGTGGAACTTTTGGTATTGGAAAAGAAATCACCGTTATTACCTAATGCATGTTGCAATGATCTACACACTGCTTGGGGAGACCAAAGCCGCAGTTGGCAACAAAAGCAATTCCGCGAGGCTGCTTCTTGTGTCAAGCCTCCATCGGTTGCCGGAGAGGCCGGTCCAGGAGCAGTGCAATTGCCAACGTCAGATTCTAGGTTTGTCAATGAATACCGCTGGGAGAATCAACTATCTTCTTCGCGACAGGTATAGACTCACTTGTCGAAGGGAGATTGAAATTTGCTAAGCGCTAGCTTGCCTGATCGTAAAACGGAAACATCGATGAAATGCTGATCAAGAGAATACGGCAGGGCCGGTCTGGCTCACGGCGAAAGAAATTTTGTTTTAAATGTAAATTTTCCACGTTACATGATCAGAGCATGGCAACTGAGCTTCAACCCTTCACGCAGTTGAACCTGTTCACAGTCAACCACACTTATATTACATTATGCCTAAATTCCAACACGAAGCTATCTAAAAAGAAATAGTGTTTCCTTTCCGGAATAGTGAGGGTGGAGAAAAAGGAACGAACTGTCATTTTTCGGTCCTTGGAATAGGCCTCTTTCGATATATTCAAATTCAGCTTGAAAGGCAAAAACAATGAGAAGTGGAAGATGTGTAACTGATATTTTTCACATTCATTCCAACGTGTTTTTGTTTTTGCTCTCACTGCCTCACTATCAAACTGAATATTGATATTTCGAAAATGGCCTGTTCTCAAAGAAATGCCTTTTTACTTGCAAATACCATCGCACAGCATTGAAAAACAAGTTTTCCGTGAATCTCACGAAATATGAGTACAGCATCATGTACACCATCATGCTGATTGCTGAAGGGTCATTGGTTTTAGGGCAGCTCCGGTGGTCCGAAGGGCTGCCAAGTGGAGCACCACCATATAGGCATAGAAAATAGTAGGAACCCATGAGTTTCTTTTCTCCTGGTAATTATGGCTAGCGCTACGATTCGGCACGTACGTAAGAAGTTCCCCAATAATTTAATAATATCCTAATAATAATAATAATAATAATAATAATAATAATAATCAATACACCCAACCGTTTAGAGCGTAAAACTTTGATACCGTAGAATTCCAAAAGTAGCGGCCCCCCCGAAAGTAAGAGCATTTTGAAAAATTACCCCAAAACGGTAACAAAACACTCAGTTGTGACTGTTGTATTTAATGTTCATTTCAAGCATTGCATTCCGTCGGCTTAGAAAGCGATAAGGAGTGCCGTCTTTAACGTAACATAGTTTACTGGAACGAGAGAATAAATACAAATAATATCTCTTCTTTGGTAAGTATAACTCGAACAAGAAAAACACGAACGTTTGTCATGAAACCGTTATTATCGTTCAATGTATACACATTAGAAAACTTGAATTTGTAAAAATTGTCAGATTATCTTGGAGCACAAGCATAAATCAGAAGTGAAATTTTCTCAACTCCAATTCCAAACAATGAGCGGGTTTGAAACTTAACGAAACTTTAACGTCTTGGGATGCTAGAAGTATCTTCTCCCGCACTTCACTACAAAAATCTTGTATTCTTAAGTTACAGTTATAGTTTCAGTTTTGTGCATGTGAGTGAAACTTATGAACGCTGCAATACTGTATTGGAATTAATTTGTCAGGGAAGAGTCAAAATATACCGCACAGTTTAATTTTTAATATTTGTGATCGTGTATGTAGCGTACCTATTAAGGTAGTCCGTTTCGTTTACTGTTTGTTCATCTGGTTACGTTACATTATAGGAATATGCATAAATGGAATGACTTTTAAATTTCATAATACGTGTCCTCTTTGTCTAAGATCACTTCGAGTTACAAACGTTTTTTACCTTTCCGAAAATAACAGCTAGCCGAAAGTAGCGGCCCCTTTTGCCTGCAAAAGGAATTCAACGGTACTGGACATCCATGTTATGGTCAATTGACACCTGTCAAAATGAGGCATTCGCTGACCAATATCACGTGACCATATCGTGGGCTGAAGTTCAGAGCTCATCGAGGTCAGCTGTTTTTTTACGTTGACTGCTGACCAGTTACTGGTTTTCGATTGGAATGCAGACTCAAGCCAGGTATTCAGGACACCTAAAAATTTGTTTTTCGCGCGCTTTCTGTGGCCCGACACAGTCGATGCTTTTTGTGTTCAGGTGGAAAACGGTTTGGAGATTATTTTTTTCCAGCATATTCGCCGGTTTCAATCCAGGTTTGACAAAAATAGCTGTGGTCAGGACCACACTGGTGGCTTTTCGCGTATGTTTAGAAGACTTTTAATTTTGAATCTGATAAGGTTGCATGATGCCTGGGCGAGCTAAGAGCAGAAACAAAAGAGGAGAGAAAGAGAACGAGAAAGACAAAACAGTATACTGACCAGTAATAGCTCAAACTTGGTGGAAGAAATCCTTTTCTATTATTTTCTTGGACACTAAACCGTTTGTTATTTTTACGAATGTGTTATTTCAAGTGAATGAATATTTTTAAAGAAGTAGTTTAATCGTATTTTCCTTTGTTCAGGAATGAAACTTGAATTTTTCAAGTTCTCAACTGGAATTAAGTAACAATCATCTGAACTCTTTTTGTACACGAAGAAGGAGTTGATTTATTTTTTGTTTGTTTTGCTCTAAAATGTCAGCGAACAAACGTTTTTTTACTCCGATTGCCTAACTGTTTTTCGATCTGCCTCGACATTAACAAGAACATTTTGCCCTTATGTTGTAGACACGTAATGATCGCAACGAGTTCTCATAAAATTAAGCACGGTGCCTACTATTGTTATTGTGCATACGTTCTGCGAATCTCGAGATACTCGGGTTTCCTATCGGTGATGCTTACCAATACAGTGAGAAAGTAGATCTTAGTAAGTACTCTTAGTAAGTACTCTTGGTATCCAAAAGGGGTATGCATTTTTCAGAGATAGTAATTAAGCTTCAATTTGAGAAAGAACGCCATACATTGCTTTGTATTTTAGAGCTTTTTACAAATATTTTTCATCAATTATCTTTGAAAAATGCTTGGTTACCCCCAATTTTGTTTTTGGATTTTAATAACACTTGTTAGGATCTACATTTCCTGCATAATCATAAACCGGGGCAAAAATACCTTTGAATTTGTAGCTTGTGTTTTCCGAAGTTTGTTTAAAGCACGAACAAGTTTCATTTGTTTGTTGGAGATCTTGTTTGAAGTTTGTCCTTTCTTGGTTGCCGTATCAAGTTTACCGATTCTTATTCCAAGCCAAACTTGGCAGGCGTGTTTCAATCGAAATACGTCAAAATCTGAATGATCTCGTTCTCAGAGATAAAGTGGAATAAAGTACACCAATAAAACTCTTTGATCATGACCGGCAAAGTTCCTAAAGATCAGGAGCCGGTTGCTCGAAACCTGGTTAGCGCTAACAGTTGGTTAAGAGGTATCAAAAGCTATAGGTTTCCATGGTATGTAACGCTGGTTAGCGCTAACTATGCTTCGAACAACCCGGGCCTGTACGTCACATCACGAGCTAGCACGTCTGTGACTTCTAATTTTAGCGTGATTCCTATTCGCTGGCTTTTGACAGTTGACTCTGAAAAGGGGTTTTTTTTCCCTCTGAGGATTTGTTTATTTTCTTTTAAAACTCATGCGATTCAAGAAACTGTTGATTTCCATGCGATATCGGTTTTTCGCGTGAAATTTACAGTGGAATTCACTAGATAGGCAATTTTCTACATTAAAAGAACGCGAAGGAAATGATTTAATTGAGAAGTAACCGGAAACACTAAAACGCGGGCAAAATTTAAAATTTCTTGGAGAGATCAAGTACGCAAGGAAATCACTAATTAATCTTAGAAGCTATATATAACATATTTAAAACTGTATATTATCAGGATATCTAACCATCTAAAAGGTCAAGCCATTGTGAATTTTGTTTTGAAGTTACTTCTACGTGCTTTAACATCTCATCAAAACTTGACAAAAGGATTGATTGATTGATTGATTGTGCACTCGCACAACAGCGCTGAAAAACTCATAAAAGAGCATTGCCTTTCCCTAGAAATGTCACTAAATCGTTCGTGACCTTGATGAATAGTTCCAACGATTGATAGAATTGCATTGGACATGATAAGAGCAATAAAAACTTACCCGCTGATCGACTGACTATTGAACTCTCGAGGGCTCGATGAACAGATCGCAGGAACATTGGACCATATGAGCTGCGCACGCACAATTCAACAACTAACGCCGCTGACCTTATTATACTGCATCTTCAAAATCATGGCCGATTTTTATTAATAACAAACTGTTTAGCTCGCTAATTATATAGTTTACCTGGAAGGACAAGAGTCCATCACCCATGGGTAATGGATTCTTGGAGAGTTTCCTGTCTTTTCTAAATTATTCAAAAACTTGTGCCAAGGCTCCATAGGTTGAGAGGTTTAAGAGCCTGGTTACGAGAATAAATCAATGAAGTGCATCACCCTACATACGAACCTTGCTTTTATGTTGCTGTTTTTGTTGTTTTCTTTTTAATAATTATGGGGGGGGGGGGGGTGGGGGTGCGTTGTTTGACATCCCAGGTATGTTACATGAAAAGAAGAAGTGGCACACCAAACATTCTTTCTTGGTGAGGCTTCAAATATTACGTACGGACAAACACTTGGAGGCCGACCAATTCAATATTCGACACTTGTACCCTATCCCCAGTTCAACAGGAAAACGGTCTGTGTAGTAAGAAAAAAATATTTGTCTTTCAACAGGTGCTGTCAACGTGTACATTAATCTGTGAGTCGGCGCCAGCGCCTGTCGTCGACCTGCCTTTCCTTGAACTCACTAGAGAATTTGACAAACTCAGAGCAGAAGTGTACGACAGTGCCATTCTGAAACACAAGGAACAAGGTAATAAAATGAATCAGTTGCTACATTTAACAAAACCCTCGCCATTACTCTTCTGAATCCCGGCCCAGCCAACATACACAATAAAATGAGACAATCGTGAATGGTTTTGCTTTTATTGCTGACTCGGCGTGGCTGTGAATCAGGCCCGAGTTTTTAGGCCAATTACTAATCATCTAAAAGCAATAGACTGTTTTCGCTCAAGTGACAAGCAGCCATATTTGCATACTAAAACAAAAGGAAAAACTTTGCATTAAAATGGAGTTCAATTCCCAAAAGAATGTTTCACTCCTCCAACATGGCCGCTGTTTCTTTGTTTCACTCCTCCAACATGGCTGCCGTGACATCATGTAAACACACTCTATTGCAAACCGCTTTGAAGACGTCTCTTTCGTTCACGTCTTGATTGAACTTGGATAATTTAAGAGGCTTAACGTTCATGAGAATTTGAGCCACTTTTGTGATATTCACAGGACCAGTGATTGGTTTAAAATCTATTCTCACTTTTTCAATCAATGAAAAACAAAACCAAAAACAATCGCTAACAACGAGAGTGTCTTAACTCACGCTTCAACTAAGTAATTTGTGAACAAATATTAATTCATAACGCCGTTTGCATTCGTCCAAAGAGATAAAATTTAATTTCGGCTTGCCACACCTAATAAAAAACACGCTATAGAGAAGATATGAAAAACAGAAGAGTCGCCCTTCCCAGTTATCGAAACCATCTAGTACTCTTTTGCTTGCAGCTGAGCGTGAAAAACACTTACGAGTAACGCCCGCCTTCTACTCATAAAATATAATGTTCTCAAGAACTTAGAAAATAAATTTGACTAAAGCATATCTAACATAAATTGTTTCCCTTACTTTCAAGATGCTGGAGTGGGTCAATCTCATGAAAGTATGACAACAGCACCAACAACAGCAGGAGAAACAACGATCGCATCGACAACGGAGGTACAAACAACTATGGTACAAACCACCGAGGATCAAACAACGTTAGCACAAACAACCGAAGCCCAAACAACATTGGAACTAACAACTGAGGCTCAAACAACGTTGGCAACAACAACCGAAGGTCAAACAACGCTGGCATCATCAACAGAACCACAAACAACTTTGGCACCAACAACTGAAGCACAAACAACCTTGGCACCAACAACAGCAGCACAAACAACCTTGGTACCAACAACAGCAGCACAAACAACCTTGGCACCAACAACAGAAACACAAACAACCTTGGCACCAACAACCGAAACTCAAACAACCTTGGCACCAACAACTTTGGCACAAACAACAGAACCACAAACAACCTTGGCACCAACAACGGATTCACAAACAACGTTGGCACTAACAACGGAAGCACAAACAACGTTAGCGCCAACAACAGAAGCACAAACAACCTTGGCACCAACAACGGAACCACAGACAACGTTGTTAGCAACAACAGAACCACAAACAACCTTGGCACCTACAACGGAACCACAAACAACGTTGGCACCAACAACAGAATTACAAACAACCTTGGCACCAACTACCGAAGCTCAAACAACCTTGGCACAATCAACAGAACCACAAACAACCATGGCACAAACAACCTTGGCACCAACAACAGAACCACAAACAACCTTGGCACCAACAACCGAAACACAAACAACCTTGGCACCAACAACCGAAACACAAACAACCCTGGCACCAACAACCGAAGCTCAAACAACTTTGGCACAAACCACAGAACCACAAACAACCTTGGCACCAACAACGAATTCACAAACAACGTTGGCACTAACAACGGAAGCAGAGACAACGATAGCGCCAACAACAGAAGCACAAACAACCTTGACACCAACAACAGAACCACAGACAACGTTGTTAGCAACAACAGAACCACAAACAACCTTGGCACCTACAACGGAACCACAAACAACGTTGGCACCAACAACAGAATTACAAACAACCTTGGCACCAACTACCGAAGCTCAAACAACCTTGGCACAATCAACAGAACCACAAACAACCTTGGCACAAACAACAGAACCACAAACAACCTTAGCACTAACAACAAAAGCAGAAACAACGTTAGCGCCAACAACAGAAGCACAAACAACCTTGGCACCAACAACAGAAGCACAAACAACCTTGGCACCAACAACCGAAGCTCAAACAACCTTGGCACCAACAACAGAAGCACAAACAACCTTGGCACCAACAACCGAAGCTCAAACAACGTTGGTACCAACAACGGAACCACAAACAACGCTGGCGCTAACAACGGAAGCAGAAACAACATTAGCGCCAACAACGGAAGCACAAACAACGTTGGGTCCAACAACAGAAGCACAATCAACCTTGGTACAAACAACAGAACCACAAACAACTTTGGCACAAACAACAGAACCACAAACAACCTTGGCACCAACAACGGAAGCACAAACAACGTTGGCACTAACAACGGAAGCAGAAACAACGTTAGCGCCAACAACAGAAGCACAAACAACCTTGGCACCAACAACAGAAGCACAAACAACCTTGGCACCAACAACGGAACCACAAACAACGCTGGCGCTAACAACAGAAGCAGAAACAACATTAGCGCCAACAACGGAAGCACAAACAACGTTGGGTCCAACAACAGAAGCACAAACAACTTTGGCACCAACAACCGAAGCTCAAACAACCTTGGCACCAACAACCGAAGCACAAACAACAGAACCACAAACAACCTTGGCACCAACAACGGAACCACAAACAACGTTGTTAGCAACAACAGAACCACAAACAACCTTGGCACCTACAACGGAACCACAAACAACGTTGGCACCAACAACAGAATTACAAACAACCTTGGCACCAACTACCGAAGCTCAAACAACCTTGGCACCAACAACCGAAACACAAACAACCCTGGCACCAACAACCGAAGCTCAAACAACCTTGGCACCAACAACCGAAGCTCAAACAACGTTGGTACCAACAACGGAACCACAAACAACGCTGGCGCTAACAACGGAAGCAGAAACAACATTAGCGCCAACAACGGAAGCACAAACAACGTTGGGTCCAACAACAGAAGCACAATCAACCTTGGTACAAACAACAGAACCACAAACAACTTTGGCTCAAACAACAGAACCACAAACAACCTTGGTACCAACAACGGAAGCACAAACAACGTTGGCACTAACAACGGAAGCAGAAACAACGTTAGCGCCAACAACAGAAGCACAAACAACCTTGGCACCAACAACAGAAGCACAAACAACTTTGGTACCAACAACAGAAGCACAAACAACCTTGGCACAAACAACAGAACCACAAACAACCTTGGCACCAACAACGGAACCACAAACAACGTTGGAACTAACAACAGAAGCAGAAACAACATTAGCGCCAACAACGGAAGCACAAACAACGTTGGGTCCAACAACAGAAGCACAAACAACCCTCGTACCAACAACAGACGCACAAACAACCTTGGCACCAACAACCGAAGCTCAAACAACGTTGGTACCAACAACAGAAGCGCAAACAACCTTGGCACCAACAACAGAACCCCAAACAACCTTGGCACCAACAACGAACGCACAAACAACGTTGCGACCAACCACAGAAGCGCAAACAACCTTGGCACCAACAACAGAACCCCAAACAACGAAAGCACAAACCACCTTGGCACCAACAACCGAAGCCCAAACAACATTGGTACCAACGACAGAAGCGCAAACAACCTTGGCACCAACAACAGAACCCCAAACAACGGCACCATCTACCACACCTTTAACGACGCAGCAAACAACGAAAGAGCCCGTTGTGTCAACAACAATACAAACAACAGCACCATCAACGGCACCATCAACAGCACCATCAACAGCACCATCAACGGCACCATCAACAGCACCATCAACAACACCGACGACAACACCGACGACAACACCGACGACAACACCGACGACAACACCGACGACAACTCCGACGACAACACCGACGACAACTCCCATAGTGGTTCCAACAACTCCTTGTAAGTAGTGGATTTTTTCAGGCGCATTTTTTATTATACTCATGGGATTGTTATTATTTGAGAGCAGCCCTGTGGGGCATAAGAATGGCATTTCCATAAGCTTGGGAAGCATGGGTTTGGTTAACTGCTAAGTTTGCTTTAATTGGTGATTTACTGTTGCTGCACTTGCGTAATTCATTGAAAAATTAAGTAAGTCATTACACAGCTTGCATCCGACAACAACACCCTGGGGAGTCAGGGTGGTTTAGTGGTCATCAATCGTGCCTCCCACCTCTGTGGCTCAGGTTCAACTCTGGCCTCAGGTCGTATGTGAACTGAGTTTCAGTCGATCTCAACCTGACTCCGAGGGTTTTTCTCCGGGTACACCGGTTTTCCTCCCTCCTCAAAATCGACTCCCGGTCAATTACATCAGGTTGGGTTTGCGGTGCTCCAAGATCACACATGCATCGTATGGCGGCAGCCGTGGGCGCCTTCACATGCGTTCGGTCCGATCCCGTTGAGCCGGTTGATCCTGAAGAGCCCTTGTAAGGAGCGGTCAACTAAGCGCACATTTACATTTACGTTTACATTTACACCCTTAAACTCTTTTACTTTAAACTAAATTAAAAGAGGCCCTTATTGAGAAATAACTGACGCATGGAATTGAATAAGAAAAATGCATTTGGCGTCGTTGAGAAGCCTATCGTATGCGAAGACTGATAAACAAAAAATGGACAGAATAGGAGATGGTGAAGGTGCGGGATAATGTTGTTGTGCACGTTAATGGCATAAGCTGTGTGGGCGGTTTTAGTTTTATTGAGGCGATATATGACAATAATGTTTAGAAACAATAACGTATAGCTGTACAATAAAACTGAGATTGTACTTTTTCCTTTCTAGTATGCGGTGGTGGCCTAAGCAGAACAGGAACTTTTGAAACACCTGGCTTCCCAGGAAATTATCCTAACAACATCCGCTGTGTTTTTACAACGTTTGTGGCGACTGGGCAAGAAATAGTTCTTACTTTTCAACTGAATCTTGCTGACTCTGGGTAAGTCATCTCATCCACCTTTAATTTCCATTTTGCGAAGACCACTGCAATGATTCACTATATATGCCTTTGATATCCGCTTGACGTGTTCGTACAATTAATCATGAAACGTGCTATTTTAATGAGAAAATAACAAAGTTGTGTGGCCTCCCAGGTTGTGGGAGGGTCATATGATCGTACATTTGATTGTTTTCGGTAAGCTTCTTTTTGGCCCTATGGCATTTTCGAGAAACTTTCTCTTGTTCTTGAATTGCAGTTTATTGCATCCTTTTTTGGTTCTTAGTTCTGAACCGTTCCTGAGCAAAATTATTGTACCGGATGAATTCAGGATGATTAGTGTTATCTCAGTTCTGTTTGCATTACTGGTTAATTGCTTGGGGAAGCGAGAGATGAGTCATAAAAGCAAATCATTGTCTCCGGAATGTCATCGAATTAAAATAGAAATAGAAGTTTATTCATGCAAAATGCACTACAAGTACGCCAGAAAATCAAATGAACAGTTGACTTACCTCTCGCCTGCACCGGTCATTCGGTTGAGTGCAGTCCTGAGATGGACCGTTGTCAACGCAATATTCTTCTTTTAGATTGCAGAACGGTTATGACGAGAGAATTGTCAGTAATGGGCATGCGCATTGAGTTTGCACATCGATGACGTCGATTCTATTTCAAGTGTGCGTGCGCAGTACGAAAAATCTGTACTCGTACTCGTACTCCAATCTCGATGTCATCTTCAGAGTCACTGATATTTTTGTATTGTGAGTGGCTTGTGTACGTCAGTTTCTTTTGCATGCCTAATTGATCAGGAACGTGATGTCACGATGCGTCAAATATATCACAGACAACACATTTGATATGATTATGTATTATGCTTACAATCATTTTGCGTGTCTGTGTTTACAGAGATTCACTCGAGATTTTTAATGGGAACATAAGAGTACGGGTTTTTCGGGGACCCACTCGAAGAAAGCGCTCACTTCTTGGTCAAAGGTCATACGAAATAAATGGTGAAAATGCAACGAGTTACCATGACGACGAGCATTCCATTGACTACAATCGCAACGCGGATCGACGAAACAAATATCCGTATTTTCACGAAAGACGCAAAAGGCAACAGGTAAACCGTGTGGTAATCCAAGGAATTGACCAAGTTGTCAGAGTTGTTTTCCAAAGTGATTCCTCTGGGACTGCGCGTGGAGTCAGTTCGACGTTCGAGCAAATCACAGGTGAGAACTTAAAAATCTCGCTGTCGTCTTTAGGCGCGTCCACGTAGCCGTTCTCGTTTCCGAAAAACGTTGTACAGTATTTCCATGTTCCCGATCTTTGATACATTTACAGTGGAGTTCGAGAATTACTTTTTCTTCACTAAGATATTTGGTGACCCTGCGCTCTGATTGAAATTGACCTCTCCCCGTTCTAAAGCGGGGAGCATAGAACGAGAGCACAAATTTCTTTAAAATTGGTTTCTCAAACTTGAGTAACTACTCTCTCTCGAGAAAGTTCCCTATAAAATCAGGTCCGCTGGCTCCTCCATAAACTGACAGAGATATTGACGCTTCTTCTTTTTTAGAATGCGGTGCTCGTCTCGGCAGAATAGGAACTTTTAAGAGTCCTGACTTCCCTGGAAACTATCCCAATAACGCTCGCTGTGTCTGGACTGTAGCGTTTCTGGTACCTCAACAACGAATTGTTTTTACTTTAAATTCTTTGGATCTCGCTGACCCCGGGTAAGTCACTGATTGCATCGCTTTTGAATCAAACCTTAACTTTCTTGTGCAGCGGCGTTTGGATTCAATCGTCCACTGATATGATTGCGTTCATTGTGCTGGTTTTAATCGGGTTGACTAGTAGCCGTCTGTAAATTTAGGCTTTGGCGAAAAATAGAAAATTAGCTGATATCAGTGAAAATAAAAGATGTGAAAGCCTCTGGCTTTTAGTAAAGACTTTTCATTTTTCAAGTTTCGGAAACATTTGACAAAGCTTACAGCGATCTCATTTCGTGGCTCCGTTATGAAAATGAAACTGAGTTTCCTTTCCTTCAATGCAGAAGGGTTCTTGGACCTTGAATAAATGTTTATTAATCCCATTAAGTTTTGTTTTGTTTCAAGGCTTCCAACTAAAAGGAATTGATTTTTTATCTCCCTGTCAGCTGAATTTGGGAACATAAAAACTAAGATCCCTTTGGGAACTTTCTTATTGAATCTAATAATGTACTGTCGCATACCCTCCACGGAAGGCCACAGAGGTCTCCACGAGTGTAGTCTAGACATACTTCCATACGCTGTCGTACCGACAATTTTAGAATGCAGACGAATTGGCATAGTTAGTAATCTATAGATTTAACCAAGCCTAAAAGCGGAGCTCCCGGGTTGTTTATTCTTAACAATAAATTAACCTGGCTTGAGTCTACCATCCAATCGAAACCCAGTACCTGTTCAGCGGCTATTTAAAAAACTGACCTGGATGAGCTCTAACTTGAGCCCGCAATCTGGTCACGTGATACTGGTCAACTGGTCAGTGCACACCTTGTTTTGTCAGGTGTCAATTGACCATAACATGGATGCCTAATATGTAAGCTAGCTAGAGTATGGCCGCCTCAATAAACTCTAAGCTTGAGCCCAAGATATGAGCGCGAGATACTGGTCAAATCCAAATGGGTCACCATATTTTCTTACTCAAGTGTATTAAGGCTTGAGCAGCCTAATTATTATGCATATTTTTATTTGAAGGGAAAGCATTTGTCCAGGGCCTATGAAACTTGGCAAGCAGTTAGTTATCGATATTGTTATAACTTTTCCAAAATGTTCCGTACCACATTCTTGTGACGTGATCCGAAATCGACTTACAACAGTTATATTTTTAATTCAAAAATGGGGAACATTCAGCTACATTATATCAATCTTGTTTCTTGATTATTTGAAGGGCTTTGTCATGCCGCCTTTTAATCATGTCCACATGTTAAGAGCAAAGGAACAATTGAGGAAAATAGGTCACGTGACATGATAAACATCCAAATATCTTAAAAGGTAAATACGGAGTACGACATTAAAAGGCGGCATTCGGTAGGCACAGTTGTACTAAACGTGTTAATGCCAAACGTTTTCAAAATTTTTAAGTATAAATATTCCCCATTTTTGAGTAAAGGAAATAAACGTTATAAGTTGTTTCAAGGTCAAGTGACCAAAATGCGATGCAAAATATTTTGGCAAATTAATAACAACACCAATAAAAAAAACTTAATTTTATGGACATTGGACAAATGCTTCCCTTCAAATAAAAATATGCATAATAATTAGATTGGTCAAGCCTTAATACACTTGAGTACCCATGGTGCTCCGCTGGCCGAGCTCCGCTATAAATTTTGCAAGTGTAAAGGACTATGGGAGAAGTCCTTATATTTTAAAATGTAAAATAGGAGGACATAGTAACAATAAACAAATAATGAATGGCTTTAATTAAGAAACTGGTGAGGATGACTTCCACGCTCAAGTTGCTGAAAAGTAATGTCGTCAACAACAGTTTTAGACTTTTTTCTATTGTTTTTCATTTTACAGAGATACACTCGAGTTTTTTAATGGCGACAAAAGTGAAGCACGTTTTCAAGGAATGACGCGACGAAAGCGTTCGCTTGGTCAGAAGTCACATGAACACTTGATTGGTGAAGATACAAGGAGTTACTATAAAAACCAAAATGATTCCATTGATCATTATAACTACGACCATCGACGGTATTCTGTTGAAAGACGCAAAAGGCAACAACCAAACCGCGTAATATTCTCTGGAACCTCTCAAGACGCCAGCGTGGTATTTGAAAGCGATACCAGTGGATCTGCCCGTGGATTTAGTATAACGTTCCAGATAATAACAAGTGAGAGCTGAATGGGTTTCTCCTCTATGGTCCACAAATGTAACTCTACCATGAACGTTTTATAACTACTGAAGTAATTGTTACATACCACTTTGTGTCCATAACCAATAGTATTTAGGAGAGCCACGACGTTAACTACTCAGTACTGCATGGGCCACCAGTATATTATGTACATGTAGCTACCCTCGTTTAGTTTACTTTAATTTTAAATTTTCCTCTTCTGCCAATTAAGTAACCGCGCTCTCTGCCCTCCCTTTGATTATACGTACCTTCTTCCGACCACGAGTGCAAGATAAATTTTGTTTTGGGTTTTTTTCGATTAGACTCGGTAAGTGGTAAGTGGTAGAAGATAATGGTTTTCTGTATTGTTTGCTATTATTCATTCTGTATTTAAAAGAGATGACTTGACGTCGCCATACCATTTCGGGCCCTAAGATGTTTTCAGGGGTTTCCGATAATCAAAAGTCAGACGTTTCTCAGGACCTTTTAGTTTAACGTGTAGATTAGAAGCTCTACCCACAACATCTTCAGACTGACAGTGATATATTTTTCTTTTTTTTTAGCATGCGGTGGTCAACTTATTAACAGAGATTTCAGGAGTCCTGGATTCCCAGGAAATTATCCTAACAACGCTCGCTGTGTCTGGACAACGTTTCTGCGAAGAAGACAACGAATTGTGTTTGACTTACGTTCCGTGACACTTGGTGATCCTGGGTTAGCTATCCAGTTGTGTCTTGGCTGTTGTGGCATTCATTACATTATTTATTCACGCACTCATTCGTTCATTCATTCATTCATTCATTCATTCATTCATTCATTCATTCATTTATTCATTCATTCATCCATCCATCCATCCATCCATCCATCCATCCATCCGTCCGTCCGTCCGTCCGTCCGTCCGTCCGTCCGTCCGTCCGTCCGTCCGTCCGTCCGTCCGTCCGTCCATCCGTTGGTCCGTCCATCCATCCATCCATCCATCCACCCATTCATCATTCATTGATTCATTCACTCTTAGATTCATCTCCAGGCAAGCTATTAGTTTAACTATTTTTGCCCTTTTCTCATTAAGTCTTGATTATACTTCTCTGTAAACCTGTTTATATTTTAGAGAATAAACTGTCTGTCTGTCCAGGCCCTATGGTAACGCTCCAATGAACACCTCTCTTATTTTACATATTTGTTCGTAATACAACTTAAATTAGTTCATAATGACAAATAATAATTCCTGTCTTCGCTCTGTAATGCCCAAGAATTAGGGCTTAAACCCTTGGGTTTTATGCCCACTTTTCCAACAAGATGTTACAAGAAGGAACACTGTCGTGGTTTTCTTCAGGTTTTAAGCAATTAAAAAAAATGGATCGATTTTATGGGGATAGAAATACCTGAATAGATGTAGCACCTCCCGTGAAGAGCCACACGCTTTTAGTTCTTCATTTTTTTAACGAAAACGAATTTCACTGTGTAATGCTTGCAACTTTCATCTCGAGTAGGTTTTTCGCGAAAGCGAAAGCGGCCTAATTTGAAGTTTTTACAATAAAGAGCTGTAAATTCTTTTTGTTTGGAATCTGACCCAGAAGTAGCTACATTTCTACTAAAAGTGGTATTAAATTCTCAGAAACCTAGGAGAAGTTTTAAAGATCTTTTTTGTCGTAAAAATGGAGGCAGGTTGGACTAGCACAATTTCGGCTTTTATGCGAAAAGAGAGCTCATTTTTTACAGCTACATAACGTGATCTATTAAAGTCGTGTGGAGCTAATTTTTTGAATAGCAAAGATAAAGTATTCCTGTCTTTATCTAGTAAAATAATAACTGTCTTTTAAGTTTATTGAGTGGCAAAAAAAGAATCATCGTAGTAGAGACGGTAGTCTTCGCAAACGTGTTACAAAAAGGAACGCCGGAACTTTCCAAAAATTATATACTCCATTTGTCCAATACTGTTCTTGAGGACAGATATTTAATGAAATAAAAAGAGTCTTTTGCTCCATGCCGTTAATTTCCCTCACTTCAAATGTTTTCCGTCAAAAGGGTCTCTCAAGTTGTGGACACGTCCACACAAAAATCGTTACGAAAAGGAACATTTTGCGAAAAAGTCAGAATTTTTCATTTGCATTAAGACGGTTTTACATGATAATGCAGTCAAAAGAGATCTCATTAGTTCTCGCCTTAAGACTAAAGGAGGAATTCACTGAAAATTTTGATTTTTTTCTGGAAAATCTACAAATTGGCAATTACGCAAAAAATATTTACTAGAAAAAGCAGCCTTTCAGGTATATTACGCTTCTCGTAAGAACTAATTGAAAACAGACCGTAGGGATCATAGTTAGCTTTTATTTTCTATTTGAAGCCTGTCAACCATGTTGAATCATTCATTCAACGGTTACGAAAAGGAACGCTGACTTATTTGACTGGGGTGAAAATCTCTTCTTTTTTCTTTCGAAGTTAAGTGACAAAATAATCCTTTCTATTCGGAGACTCAAGAGAAACCAAGGAACGAAGGACAGTTAACTGAAGTATATACTGCCTTTAAAGAGAACATGCATAGTGGGAAAGTTTCAATCGAATGTGTGAAGAAAGTGGTTACTGACTAAGGAACATTCCTCTGACAAGGGGAAGAGACAAGATGAGAAGTTTGATGAAGGCAAGGCAAGAAAGCGATACCGTTTCAGCCGGTTTTCAACCACCAACAGAGATGGAAACTGCGTCTGACATGCTAAGGCAGTTTTGCCAGGATTACTCCCAGGCGAGAGCGGACCAAGAAAGGACGCCTGTAATAACGCGTTTCGCTTTCTTCAACTGTTTTCAACCCCTCATTTCGTTAGCTCGTGGCTGTAATTTCATTGCCGTGAAGTTGCTGTTCTACTGATACGAGTTGATCCGTTGCTCTTTTTTATTGACATGTTATTAGCTTGTGGCCATGGGAACGGCACGTTAGTCAAAACTTCTACAGCACAGTAGAATGTCATTAAAAGTCTATTTTTTTTACGGTCAACAACTTAGACGTTAAGATAGGGTAAGGAAAATAATAGTTTGCTTTCTCTAAGCGAGTCTTCCATTTTGGATACATGGAAAAAGCTGTTCGGTCAACGCAAATGATAATTTACCCAGTAAATTGGCTTCACCTACTTGGTAAGTGGCATGTTGCAGAAAAATAATTTATTAGAAAAATGTTATAAATATACTGCTAAAATTCCAGATACAGTATTCTTTCAGTGGCCATGCTGGCAATATGAAGAGGTCAGGTAATACAAACATGGACGTGAAAACAATTTAAACGGCAGTTTATGTACTTAGTTACTGAGAGGACTATCTTGGGTTACAAAAAGGCACTGAAAAGTTACCACAGGGAACACATGTTCCCTGTTGTAAGCTGGAAAGTTGCAGAAAGGAACGTTTTACAAAAAGGAACGTTACAAAAAGGAGAGCACAAGTTACCATAGGGAACACATGTCCCTTTTTGTAATCACGGAAGTTGCAAAAAGGATCATGTTACAAAAAGGAACGTTACAAAAGGGAAAAATAGGTGCAAAAAGGAACACCAAAAGTTACATAAGGGACCCATGAATCTAATCACTCATTCATTCATTCATTCATTCATTCACTTTCATGCTTCACAAATGATGATCTCTGATATACATGTGACTGGTGTATGTTACTATATCCTGGTGTCAAACAGAGATGTACGTTTTCGAGGGTGACAAGGGCGTACTCGGAAAAAATCCCTGTGCTCCTTCCAAGACTCGAATCTACGCGACCTTTCGATTTCAAGAGCGGATGCTCTGTCACTGAGCTATAGCTGAAACTCGTGGAAGCTAGACCATGAAACTAAGTTCAGTTGACAGTTGTCTTGCTATACTGTTAGATTTAAATGACGATGACGATGACGATGACGATGACGATGACGATAACGATAACGATAATAATTATTATTATTATGTGCTGCTCAGGAGCAAGCCCTTTGGACCAACAGCGTTAAGCATCATATTGATAAGACGGCGGAGTCCCCCTTGTGTAGAGTGTGTCGTGAGAAGGTTGAGAGTGTCGATCACGTTGTGAGCGGGTGTAAAAAGTTAGCTCAGAAGGAATACAAACGAAGACATGACAATGTTGCAAGGGCGGTCCACTGGAAACTGTGTGAGGAATATGGGTTAGAGCGGAGCGAAAAGTGGTATGAGCATACACCCAGGAGTGTAGTGGATGATGAAAGAATCAAGATTTTGTGGGATGTCAGTACCCAATGCGACCTTGTTATTGAAGCTAGAAGGCCTGTCATTGAAATTATCAATAAGGAAGACAAGAACTGCTTTATTGTTGACATCGCTATCCCCGGAGATTTAAGAGTCGGTAAAAAAGAGGGTGAAAATGTTGAAAAATACCAAGACCTGAGGGGAGAAATTATGAGAATGAGGAATTTGAAAAGTGTAACACCTATAATTGTTGGCGTCCTAGGTGTTGTGACAAGAAAGTTAGGCGACTGGTTTGGGAAACTGGGCATTACACTCCAAACAGCATTCCTACAAAAGACTGCACTATTAGGAACAGCGAGTATTCTGAGAAAGGTGCTTGATACATAATCTAAGGTGAAGAGATGGTGTGGAACCCTTGATCAAAGGCTGTGTCCCGTTTCCTCGGGTTTTTATAGCGGCAAACATCAATCTGTGAATTAAGTGAAATAATAATAATAATAATAATAATAATAATAATAATAATTTATTCTTTCATTCATTCAACTTACAATATTTTACAATAAAATAAAATTCTTAATCAAGCCTAATTAGACATTACAAAAAAATTATAAAGTTACGTAAAAAATATACATCTTATTCGATGGTTTAACAGATAATACGGGCGGATATTTTGCGAGTTGCGTGGTATTTTTCCGAGCCCCACAGGGGCGAGGAAAAATACGAGCAATGAGCAAAATGTCCTCGAGTATTATATGTTAAACCATCGAATGAGAGATTTATAATTCCACTACGAAAAGTTGTTATCTTTCTTCAATGTTATTTGGTAAGAGTGTTTTGAAAAAAATGCATCATCTGTCCTTCAGAGCTCGTGCAAACGAAGCAAAAGGTCTTTGTAGGATTCGGCGTTTGGGTGGCACACCCCGGCATCAAAGAAAGCAGAACCTTGGCTTGCCCAAAAGCCACGCGCGTTGATGTCGAGTCGCGCGTCAGGGCCTCTATTAGAACCTCTTGGTAAGACTTCACCAGTGATCTCCTGTTCCACTTCAACATCATGACACATGACATTCAGCATTGCAGCCTCGTAATCACGGAGCTCATTATGCCGTTGGATAGTAAAGCCCCCTCGTCCGCATATAATCCGCTCTATTTCGGATGCTCGTCCACTGAGCTTTAGTGATCGAAAGGTCGTAGAATCGATTGGGGAAGTATTCGGATTTTCTTCTGAGTTCGAGTATTGAGACATCCGACAAGTCAAGAGTTGAAAAGGTTTACTCACCTGACGGTCATTTAAATAATTTATTCACGCGCTCATGGACTTCCACCCATTTTCTTTTTTTTTTTCAGAGATTCACTCAGGTTTTTCAACGGCGGTGCAACCGTCGCCTTTATAGCAGGATCATCTCGACGCAAGCGCTCGCTTTATAATGAAACATCGCGTAAAGACGTGTTTGGTGAGGATGAAGACAGTTACTATGTTCACGAAGATAACAATGACCACTATTATTACGACGGTCGACGGAAGAAGGAAGCGTATATTTACGAAAGACGGAAAAGGCGAGCGCGAAACCGTGTGGTCATCCGTGGAAGGAACCGAGTGGCCAGAGTTATATTTGAAACTGACACCTCTGGGACGGCCAGTGGATTCCGAATAGCTTTCAGGAAAATTACAGGTGAGAATTTCAGTAATCTTGCCTTTTTACCCGCAGATAAACCATAAGGAGGTTCTTTTTCGTTTAGAAAGTAACAGAATCCATGGAGCCATGATGGTGTAGCGGCAAGCGGGCCGGACCTGTTGTTGCTTGCTCAAAAAATGGTTCCATCACGACAAACATTTTGTACCCGCCACACTGCTGACCCTGTCTCTCTCAGCAGCATCCCGTCCAGGAGGGAAATGCAATGTTCTCAGTCTTCAAACCGTTGAGCTTGGATAACATAAAATTTGTTTAAGTCTCAGTCGTTTTGGCTTTTCCGTCTAATGAGAGTGTTCTCACATCCGAATACTTTTCTCAGCTAAATTTTATGTAAATCGCGCTTAGTTGAGGTTAAGCGTTAGTCAATCTTCTTCCATCGTGAATTATCGTACGCCGGGGCCAAGTTAAAAAGTCAGGCAAATGTTTTTCCCTCGAACTCTCATACGCTATCTTGGCTTGTGTTAACATCATCATCGTACCTATATCTATAATCCTTTTCAGAGCTTTATTTCCAATTTAACCCATTCTCAACGCTCATGCTTCAATGATAAACATTGAGCGATGTACAGGGTACCGTCTTTAAGCAAAATGTGACCGAAAGTGTTGGTCAAATGTTTGTTTTTCTTCATTGTTCAATAAAATAATGAGAAAAAGAAAAATCCCTCCGTAGAGATCGATATTTCAAAGAATCTGATTGCAGACGGCACCGTACCCTCTAACTACTCTTATATTTTTATTTGTTAATATTGCAGAGACTGATAGCAGCGAAAGCGAGAGGACGAGTGGATCAAGTGGAGAATCAAGCGATGAAGACTGAGATATGAATTTTTCTCGTGGCCCTCCCCTGCTACGCTCACGAAACAAGACTTTTTTTCTCATACTTGACGCTGTCGAAAAAGAATTGTCAAAAACAATGACATTATTTGTACAGTTCCTTTCATGAACGTAGAAGCTCAGAATTTTTAGAGCAATTCACCCTAGTAGTCACGCCCAGTATCATGTAGTCACTGACAATCTCGTAGTCACGTTTCAAGCAAGTTTTAATATAGCGTCACGATTTTGATGTTTTTTAACCAACTCGGCAAACGGTAGAAAAATCAGCAGAGTCGGCATACATTCATTTAGAAAAGTACATTGTATTTATTAATATTTTCAAAAAAGGTACCTAATAGTGATTAGTAGCGGCTTCTTATTAAACTATCATCCTCGCAAGTTGCATTGCTTGCGTTCTGATTGGATCTGGCGTATGACCTTATAAGGAAACGGAACTGATTTGCGCCGACCGATTTGCTAATACAACAAATACTGCTTTTCCGTTTGTTGGATATGAAAATGATTATAGCCAAATCCTCTCTAAGCGTTTCCGTCGTTAGCTACTCAGTACCACCTCATAGTGTTACACCAACGTGTAACTGTCCTAGTTTTTACTCTTAGCTTATAGCTTTAGAACGGCTTTTTTATCAAGAGTGAATTAGATTCACTCTTGTTTTTATTATTGGTCTTGTGGCCGAGCTGCACTGGTCTACCAAAAAACTAACACGAACTCCCAACTCCCTAGCCTAGTTACCATGCCTTTAAGCCCTTAATCGCAAGAAGCGCGAGACTTGAGGCTTGGTGTCACATTTGATTCACGCGAGGACGACTGGGAACGAAGCTGCCAACGTCCCAATTTTTGTTCGGTATCACGACAAAAAAATTGGCCTGCCCGGAAACAAGACACCGGCTCCTCTGACGTTAAGTAGAGTTAAGCAAAAATTGTTAGGTTCTCACGCGTCGGTTGCACTCATCCAAGCTTTGTGATGTTAATCGATCGTCTTTCTGTTGTGAAACAAACAAAAAATCTGCTTGTGCAACCGAAAAATTTTCGATTTTTTTGTACGCCCTCCTTCTGAAAACCAACTAAGTGTTGTTGAGGCTAGCGTGTTTCTTTGAACTTAAATAAAGTGTAAACTGACATATGGTATCATTCTGGACCTTCTTCTTCTGAATTTTTCGATTCGGAAAGGCGATAGCTGATTGAGTTCACGGCCAGACTTTGGTACAGCAGACGCCATTTGAGTCCAGGCATTTTTACCACTGTAAACACCTCGTCAATTTGAAACCATGAGCAACCAATTTCAATTCTATCATTCATCGTCTGGTTTAAAATGGTATTTTTTTCTGACTGAGTAAACTGCTTGTTTCTCATCTTCGACTAACACAAACATAGCCATCGAGTTTTGAAATCTCCCCACCTCAAAAGACTGAACACTGAAACTCTTCATCAACGACAGAAAGCGAAAGGCAAATAACGGGTGAGAGAACTTGGGTTCTTGACTGCCTGTCGAATCCGAGATTCATAAGAACTGTGACGTACTGAATGATTACAAAAACTACGATGGAACCCTAGAACACGTTATTTTCAAATGTGCTGCAATAATCGAAAATGGGCAAATTGACCTAGTAAGCTTTCCTTGTGCTTCCAGCTGTGCTTCAGCCGTAGCACACGTTTCAGTTCTACAGACATTTGTTGACATGATGAATACCAGGACAGATTTTAAGTTACAATTTCGTTTCTTGCTACATACAATTTAGACATCCAAAGGATCTTTCGATTCCCGCCATCTGGTGCA
>NC_090869.1:63288897-63336397 GCF_036669935.1 Montipora foliosa | reverse complement strand
TGGTTATATCATAATTGCGTAATGTGGAGAAAATTGTTACTGGTAATTATTAATTGACAAGATTTAAACTCTGGTTGCTTCGAAACTGGCGTTTACAGCAATGACCAGTGTTCACAATTCAGCGGCTATTTTTGCAAAATAACAAACTGGGTATTTTGTAAATGTAACCAAAACATTTATGTTTATAAATGAGCAATATTCAAAACTGCTCATTTATAAATACTGTATGTGAAATTTAAAGCTGAAGTAACCTAAACATGAATTTGGTTATTCAGTACACAACCCCAGTTGATTAAGCTTGCAACACTGTTGTATAAAAGGTATACACATTGTTACATCTTGCATCAGTTAGAGTTAGTTATAGAGGGCTAAGTTTTTTCTTAGCTTTACAGCCATTTGGTTTGTATTTCCATGATCAATAGTTCGTAACAAAATAAATAGTCATTACATAGACGGGTTATGCTCATGTGAAGAAATTTCTGACAGAAGGCACGTAGAAACTTGAACAGTACATTAATTTTGTATCAATTGAAAATCTGAGTAGGTGTACAGCAATCGAAGTCTTGGCCGATCTGTTGCAAGAAACAACGCTGGGATGCAGGAATACGCTGATTGTAAGTTCTGGATTGAATGTAGCTTATCCAGTGTAAACCGATAGCTTAAAATTGGTCATCATGAAGTAATACGCCATGTTATGTTTTTTTCTTCTTTTGCGGTAAGTTGCAAAGTTTGAAGTAATTTCTTGTTTTTTCGTGCTATGTTTAGCTTAGCGGGTGGGTGAATTTTCGCACCATAATATTTTTACACCTTAAAGGCCGAGCATTTGAGACGGGAACGAGTCTATCCCTGAGAATAACACTGACACTGAAATTTTCGAAGTGAAAACGGAAAATATATTTTTTATGTTTACTGATCTCACCAACGAAAAATACTTGAGTTATGGGGCACTTAAATAGAAAGTTCACGCAGCGACGACGATCACAGAATCGAAAACTGCGAAGTATCCTATTACTGATTTGCCAAGAACAGTTTTGAGGAAGAAAACGATCACGTTTTCATGGGAATCATAAATTACGGCAATATTTGACGTTGTTGTTTTGCATACTACAGAAGTATCCTGTACACAAGCTCTCCGTGTGTCGAATTGTGTGCGGTCAACAGCTTGGGAATGGGCCATCTCTTCAATTGCGAAGTTTTTCTTATGAAAATTAGTTTTTATTCATATCTAAAGTAGAAGTAACTTTCATCACAAAAACTTCGCACCTAGACTCGCTTTGAAGAGGAGGCAGACATGAACTCGGAAATGGAGTATTGAAGCAATCCAATTTCCCAAGTCACTCGAATTCCCTGGCTCTTGACGTCTCACCATTCCGACGCACGGAGAGCCTGTGTGCTAGCTACTTCAGAAGAAATGTGTATTCCATGTGTAAAGCACTTGTTGCACGATGAATATCGTTTTGTGGCGTCCTTGTTGCTGGCTTTGTTTCTCAGTAAATTTTCTAAATACATTGTCTTGCAAAGCAGACCGCAAGATTCAGAACTGACTCGTTGTTTTTCTTTAATTAAAATATTTGTTTTAAGCCCATACGTCCGTTCTGGGGCTCGGTCCTTTGTGGAGTCATGCAGTGCAGATTCTAACCGTCTCCGTCAGACTTACCTGGCTTATAGATATGTCGCATTCCTCTCCGATTTACCGCCGCATCCAGTTCCTATTGCAGAAGCTAAATCAGTCTTAAAGAGAGGATTCACCAAAATGTGGATGGATCATTCTTAGGGCAATTTAGCGAGGTTGGTGACTGCATACAAAGGTAAGGCAAGAAACAAGTGCGTAGTTCCTTAAGCCGGTTTTTATTCCCATGTTCGGAATATTGAAAATAAATATGTCATTACCCACATAGAATACGTGGAAACAAAAATAGTTAAGATGTCGGGTGCATTGTGACCGAAGTATAGGTGTCGCTTTCGGGATGGTCCAAGGGAACTCGAGGAAACAACAAGGGAATGATCTTAGTTAGTCCGAGTTCAAATTCTATTGGGCTCTTGAACTCACTTCGAAAACGAGGTATCCTTTCATGGGGTATCCTTTCATGGGACTTGTCATGATCAAATAGACTAATGCGTTTTCGAAAATCTCCTTTTATATATAGCCGTCCAGACTGAAACGATCGAAAACGGAGGTTCTCAATAACGCATTTGAAAGTGGAGACTTTTGAAAACGGAGGTCTATCAAAACAAAGCCTGGTAACAAAAATGCATCTTTAGATCTCCGTTTTCAGTCTCTAGTGTGCACGGCCGAATACGATGTGAAAACGCTAGTGTGGACACAGATCTTTTTATCCGTTTTCAGGGAGCTGGAGGTTTTTGAAAACGGAGGTTTTTGAAAACGCATTAGTGTGGACGGGCCCTTACTCTAGAAACAATGAGAATGCTATCTTGAATTAAAAGACGTCTTTTAAGCGGTGAAGGCTAGAACGTACGCCAAAATGTCTCATTACTGATGTAAGAGTTCTGGGCACTTCTTCGTAACTTTTAAACCACAGCAACATTTTTTATATTCGTCCTTCCAAGGTCATCTGGACCCAACCAATCCTTGATGCATAGTTGCTGGTTGGGTAAAATGCTTCTCGCGTTTAGTTTTGCTTTGGCGTTTGCTCGTGATACTGCTAGTTGGTCTTTACTTTCCAAATGTTCCACCTAAAATATTGAAAACAAAGGAAACATTATTATAAGCGAATAAACGAAAGAAACTAAACCTTTTACATATAGCTGGGTAAAAGCTTAAGTCTCTGCTGACGAGCCAGAAGGCCCATCAGGCCGGCGCTTATCTCCGGTTTCCGTAGCATGAAGCAACTAGGAGTATTTCGCCGGTACCTATTTATACACCTGGGTGGAGAGAGGCACCGTGAGAGTAAAGTGTCTTGCTCAAGCACACAACACAATGTCCCCGGCCAGGACCCGAACCCGGACCACTTGATCCGGAGTCGAGCGCACTAAACATGAGGCCACCGCGCCTCCCACCCACATATAGCTGGCAAATGATAAAATAATTTAACCGAAAGCGACATGGCGTATATAGCGTACTAGTTAACCTACACTTAAAAGAGTTATGTCACGTTATTTTAGGGTGTTCAGAGGAAATCTTTAGTTAATCACGAGTTTAAAACTTAAAAATGGCACTGTGGAATTCCTTTACTGATAAATTTATCGTCACATCACAAGCAAGATGATTCTCAGCGCAAATGACGGCACCGCTATACAGGCGATTTGCCAAAAACTTGAAAAACGTAGGGCCGACTTTTTCACGATTACCCAAATGCAATCCGTTTCAATCTTGTCCACTTGTGTTGATCACGCTTCTCTTTCCTTTTACTGCATTTCTTTTAATATGTTGTTCAACCCTTTTAAGTGTTAAGTGCAATGCAATGTTTCATTCTACTTTTTGGACATTTTGGGTGTCATGAAATTACATCATTTGGGGTGACATGGCCCCTTAAGATTCAAAGAAAAACAAGAGGACAAAAACCCTGACATTCATTGGCTTTTGTCACTTCATCGATTTGTGACAATTGCTTCAGCAAAAGAAGAAAAATTGTCGTCAAAACTTACAAGGGATTAACGCATGAAAAACATTTATTGCTTTGGCGACGTGAAATATAGTTACCTTGTAAAACTCGATACACAGCATCAAATCCTTGTTTTGTGATAATACGATCAGATTTAAAAACGATCGCAATTTCTTCTCCAGTGCCTGCGATATATATGTAAGGGAAACCGAAGAAATTCCCAGCTCCATACTTCTTTCTGTCGTCATCATGATCGTCATCATCATCGTCATCGTCATCGTCGTCATCATCATCGCAATCATCATCGTCATCATCATGTTCTTCAGACCAAGCATATGGTTTATAAACGCCGCTCAGTCGCTTCACCAAGCGCCACCCCTGGACGATTTCAACGTAATCGTGGCTGTCAAAAAAAGCAGGATAAGGTCAGAGCATGAATAACTCAACGAAAACATAGAGTGTGCATTCCATGTTTTCGTTGAGTGCCATGCTTTCAAACAAGCTAATTGAAAATTCAGAGGCATGACGCAAACATTCTCTCTTTGCAAGGAATTTTTTTTTCTAATCAGAAGAACTTTCCTCTTAATTTGGAGGACAAATGAATGACCTGAGTGGCACTGTTGTTTGTAGATAAAGTCATTTGGGTTGTGTGAAACAATGGAACCAGGCAGCACAATATAAAAATTATCATTCAATGTATTTTTTCCTTCCTTTTCATTGGCCAGGAGCCTACCAAGTGACCTGCAAATAACTGCCTACAAATAAGTGTTTTACTGCAAATAATATTCTGCTCGTGTGTAATTGGAACCACGCTCTTGTGTGAAAATTGCAGTTCGCTATCCTAAGCTTTCAGAAAGTGATTTAATCGTTGGGAATTGTGAAAAAACAAACTCAGTCATCGAATGATAAAACAATTATTGAACTCGGTTATCGCAAAATATCGTGATTTGTCAGTGCCTCACAGATCAATAATCATGATCTGCTCGCCACTGACAAATCCCGATATTTTGCTGAACCTCGCCCAATAATTGTTAATTGTTACGGATTTAAAACTAGGTCTGGGAATAAGTTCAGAGTTATCATAGGAACACAGGAACACTTCTTTGTTACTTTTAAACCTTATTTTAATTAACAAACAACAACAGCAACAAAAACAAAAGGTACTCACTGCTCATCCGAAAAATTGGCACTTTCATTAAAAGCAGAGCGTATGTCGACATGTCAAACCGGTAAGTACCCTGGGTGTACCCCTCCCCTTTGAAAAATCCTCGCGACGCCCCTGCAGATCTCGAGCATTTCTTCTTTTTACTAGTTCTTTGTTTTTATTTTACTGATCAAATTATTATCATTTAACCAAAGGAAAACAAAACTTACCATCGTTCAGTCTCAAAGGTTAGGAAATTCAGCATCAGTATGGATCCCCTGGGTACAGTGATGTACCATCTGCATTGCGCATCGTTGGGGTACTGGACCGGGAAACCGGGAGACGAGAAATTTCCAGATGGACCAATCAGTGGGCCGCCACAAAGCACTGACAACAAAAAGGATCCATTTTTACGGTCAAAATTCTTTGGTGAAGCAGTGCTAAATCACGGACCAGCATGGATGTATCATGCTGTCTTGTGTCGGACAATTCGTACGGTCCGGGAAACATTCCCTGGCCTTTTGAGTAAATCCTTGTTCAGTATTCATTTGCGTACGTCTTTCTATGCAACAAAAATGTTAGCGTTTGGTGGTAGAGCATTGTGCAACGGAATTGCACGACTGAATTTTTTGGCCTAAGTTGCAGCCCCCATAACTAACTGCGATAAACAATATTATTCTGTTAAGCGATTTCCGAGTATTCACTTTGTCGGTCATCAGTGATCTTTAAACGATATATTTTACATAAGTGCAAATAGGAAAACTCTGCTTCTTTACATTTGCCTTATCTATCCATCTTATTATTGTAACGCTTTCAGCGCTTGGAAATGTAGCTACAACTGAAACATGAATTCAAAACACCAATCAATTTAAAATTACCATGCTCACTGGAGTTTACTTTACCTGCCTGGCCAAGACTGTAATGGGCAAAAAAGCCCCTTCTTGTCACCCAGGGATCGGATTTGAAGACAATCTTGACAACTTCTCCTGTCCCGTGGATGGATACAACACTGGAATCCCGCCGACGTTTGGGTTTGCTAAACCGTCGGCGAATGGTTCGCTTGTCGTCATCACCAACGTCATCACCATCATCACTGTCGTCCCGGTCATAGTCATCGCATTCATCATCATCATCATCATCATCATCGTCATCATCGTCGATTTCCTTAAGATACTCTTCGTAGTCTTCTTTGCCACTCAAACGATACAACAGCCTTGTCCCCACGAATACCTTCACATAATCATAACTGCAAAGGCAAAAAACAACAATAGCAATTTCTTAAATTTCTGCAGAGTCAATTTCTTGAAAGGAGTAAACATGCATTCTTTAAAACAACAATAAAAGCAATGTGACACACGCTAACACCAACCAGGTGTGGCCGACACATCACGCATTCGCACAACCATTTCACCCGGTCAACAGCTGTTTCGGCCTTTTGGGCCTCATCAGGATGGCGTAGCTAACATACCAGGCGGGTGTGTTTAGCAGCCTCACATGCCATACATGTGGTAAGCTGGGTTGGGAACAACAAAACTGCCGAAAAGGCCGAAACAGCTGTTGACCGGGTGAAATGGTTGTGCGAATGCGTGATATGTTGGCCACACCTGGTTGGTGTTAGCGTGTGTCACCTTGCTTTTATTGTTATTCTTGAAGTTGATCGATTCACATGACCCAGCATTTGCGACAAGGAATCACTACTATATTAATATCTGATCATTTAACTGGTCTAATCAAGCTTATGTAGTGAATAGAGTGGTTTCCACTGAAGAGGACCCGACCTCGCTTTCCCAAAGATCTCATATTTATTAATTATTTAAGAGGTAACCAACCATTCAAATGACTTGAAGTGAATAATCATATTTTCTCAGATGTGGAAATTCCAGATTTCCCTCGGTGAATTCATAAGATTATTTTTTCCGCCTGTGATGGTTTCGAATACATTACACATATGCCATCGCTTAACGGGCCTAAAAACACCCCCAAAACTGGTTTAGATTGGAGCCAGTCAACTCACCAAACCAGCCATTTTTGAAATGGAAAAAAAGGAGGCACTGGAATCAGAATCGTCTCAAAGATGACTTTTTTTGCTCCAACCCTTTAAGGTTAGGTTAGAACTCTTGTTTTCTCAGGACCTCCTACGTTCAGCATTTAGCGTCCTACTTGGAACTTACAACTAAGTTCTATATTAGAAACAGCGTGTTTTAAGGAGATAGAACGCAGCTCTTTATAACCTCTAATTTCATTGGATCCCTTTAGGACGTAGCTCTATTGTTTTTAGGTCTAGGGTCCATCGTTGATTGGCTGTTTGTTTTGGTCCATTGTTTTCTGAGCCAATCCCGAGAGTCGTTGCGAAGTGAATAGAAGTGAAGTGAAATCACAGATGAACATGCTTCGGCCAAATTTGTCACGGTTTTCTTTATGGTGATGTTCCTCGCAACGTCACCCATTGTTATTAATATGCCTAATTGGCTGTTGAAACAATGATTTCTTTTGTTCCGCGGTTGACAAATTTGAATGTCAAAATAAATCTGACGTCATGGTTTGTAAACAAGAAATATCGCTATGATATTTAACAATTATTCTACGAAGGCGCGCTCAATATGAAGTGATAGATAACCAGCGTTATATTTATTTTATATCCAGCGAGCGCGAGTAGAATAATTGTTTTATTATAAACTCCAGGATCAACAACTCTTTCATATGTTGTCTACTAAGGCATTGATTTCTGTCTCGGTCAATTCCAGTCCAAAACGGCTTTTGTTGGCCACTTTTCCTTAGATCTAAAAATTGTTTTCGGCTCACTTTATTGCTGACACGTTCGTTGACCATATAAGGTAGCCAATGAAAATACAGATTACACTGCTAACTCACCAAGGTTCTGTTTCTAAGAAGAGAAAATCAATCCTAAGAATGGACCCCTGTGGAACGGTGATCGTCCAGACACAATGAGCATTGTTAGGGTAGCTATCAGGGTAAAAAGGAGATGCAAGGCTCCCGGATGGACCGGCGAGATGTCCGCCACAGGACCCTGAAACAATTCAGATGAGAATATATAAGAGGAGACAAGTTAACACAAAAAGACTTCGTCTCATCATCATTCGTATTATTTCCTGTGTTTAGTCAGTGGCCCTAAGTTAAATTACACATGCAAGCTTCGTCGCTCTTACGATTTCGCGTCATATGGCAAGGATTAAGACGTAACTTGAAGATGGATTTAAACTGACAAGCACTATGCACAATGGTTGCACTCTTTTTTTTTAAACAAGGACCCGTTTTCTCACAAGAACGGTCAGGCTGTGATTAACCAGAGTTTTAAGATTATACCAAGAACATTACCCTGGCTTAGAGTCAATCAAGAACGTCTTTATTGTACTTTTTGTGATTAGCATAAATGAAGGTAAAAGAAATGTAGAAATGTACACTAACAGGACAATTTTTTTACCCCTTGCTAACCGAGTTCGAGGTCTGTACTTTAAACTAGAAACAGAGTTTTTCTCGCTGATTTATGGTCCAAGCGAGCGAAGCAACGGCAAAAACGAGGATCCGTAACTTACAGCTCTGACCACGACTCAAAAACGAGGTAAATCTCTGATGTCATAATTATAAGGCACACGAGTGAAGAAAATTATTTGAAGTCAAGAGAGACGTTCAACTGCCACAAATGATTAGCACGGGTTAAAATATGAAAAAGCGACTAAAGTTATTGTCTTTTGAAGTATTTGCTTATAAGATTCAAGTATTTTCTCAAGTTTATTTCACATAAAAAAATATGAAAAACTTGCTAAAAATTTACCGGGCCGTACAGCGAGCGGTACTTTAGTATATGGCCCGCTAAATTAGCCAATCATATCATGCGTGATACCGTCGTTTTCATCTAAGCGTGGACACATGATGGGAAAACACATTCTCTGAAGTTTGAGTTTGGCAGCCGTTAAGCAAACAGTTGAAACTTTTGCGCGTATTTGTTCGAATGTATTGGAAGCATACTTTATCAGATTAGGGTCAATTTCTTAGAAAAAGTCTTCGATGTCCAGTCTTGCCACCATTCTGGGAAAACTTGCATGAACATCTCTCAAACTGAAATGATTGCAGCCAAAACTTGTCACGTTTGCAATTTGCTTCCAATTTATTGCATCTTTTCCCGTCACGTGTCCACGCTTACATGAAAACGACGGTATCTGAGAGATGAATTAAACTCAAATACTTGTTGATGTTCTTTTCACTTTGACAATGTGGTTTTTTATTGCACTGAGATACACTGACGAACAACTCAGTTTGCAGTCGAACCTATAGTGTACCACAAAACATAAGAACACATTTCGAATGCTTTCAGGCCCAAATCGCAAAGAGTGTGTCACATGAACAAGTTCTATATTCAACATTGCTTATTCATCCTACCTTGATTTTGTGGTAAAAAGACTTGCTGTGGCACCAAGTTTAAGGGAAATGGCCGTTTGACTGATTCAGCGAAAGTTATGAGTGATATCGCCACCTAAAGAGAACGAATTAAATGGCTGATGCAGGAAAGTACCTACACTGGAATGGGAGGTGAGAAAGTTCAGCTACTTCAGGACCTACGCGTGACAATATATTCTTGCTTGCAAAGCAAGGGGCAGGGTTGTTGTTAGCTGGGTCGTCTGTGCAAAGGTCTCCTTCTAGAGATCGCTTTGGTTGGATGTTTGAAAAGATTTTCATTTACCCCCTGTTTACGGTTGCACAGTCATAAGTCAGCCTGTCTTCCAGTGCAAACTGTCAATTGATTAGAAGCTGAGGAGTTCATGATTACAGTCCACATGATCCATTAAGAGTGTCACCCGGAATTGTGGGGCAACCTTTAAGTTCCATAGATGCGTCAAAGTTTGACGCATCCATAGAACGTTTCCAACTGGAACACGAGGTTACACAATAACTTTTCTGTTCCACTCTTTCCGGAACAACCTGGCATTTCTCTGTGGGAGAGTAGTTAACGACCACTTGTAATTCAATTAATTGTTAACATTGAAAAAAATAATATACGCTTTGACTTGCACACTAAGGGTGGAAACTATTGTTTTTTTTTTTAAATTAGTGATTTCCTGTAGTAAATGCAGAATATGTCTAATAACAATGAGCGATTATATCAAATTTTGTTGAGCTCTTTTGAAAAAAAACTTTGAAAAATTGTAATTAGAGCAAATATAGACAATTCAGCATACAGTGTCAGATATCTGTTTGCCGCAAAGATCTGTCGTCAAAATTTCCGTGATAAAGGTAAAGTAAAGATAAAGTCACTTATATTTAACGTCGGTAGTTCCTTCAGTTAGGAACGGGTATCAATGTAAGCTGACGGTTTAGCCCTTTACCCCCCCTCCCTCTGTCAGTGCTCTGCTTTACGGAAATTTAAAGCTATAGCTACGCGGATCAGAGGAAAGTCGAAACAGACGTTTAAGTCACCGAGGATCGAACCGGGGATTTCTCGCTCCGAAAGCCGCGCACTAGCTAACTGAGTCACAACTGACCCTTAAATGAGACCCTTGATGAGACTCTTTTTAACAGTTCTACGTCGCCCTAAATCCAACATCATTCATTCACTATAAAGTTTGATGAAATTAAATTGAGTTACGTTGCAGTAATGTTAATACCAACTTTCAACATCTCAGTTATTAGGCCTCGAATCTTGAACTCTCCAACTTAACAGGGGCACCCAACGTCAATTTTCGGAAAATATCTGTTCGGAAGGCGATTTGAGATCTAGAATTTTCGGAACATTTGTTCTAAAATATCTTGCTTGCCTGTCCTAGGATTTTCGAACATCTAAAAAATACTATAATTGCCCATATTTAACGGATTTTTACTCTAAAAAGGTCATCTAGAATCTTGGGGAGCCTTTTTTCTGGCTGAAATTATCGAAAAGGTAAATTTTGATCCCTATAATTTTCGGATCACTAGACTTTCAGCTTGGAAATCCGAACAGATAAAAAAAAATTAGGGGATAAAAATATGCCTATATCTACCGTTTAAATACCAAAATACGTTTAACAATGCTATGTTTAAGTGGTTTTGAACTATATTCTCGTTGGGTGCCCCTGACTTGAACCGAATTAAGTTCTTCATGGGTTAAGTGTACAGAAAAATGTAGTTTCAATTACTCCGAATAGGGTTGGCAGAAAGTTGCTGCCTTATAGAGCTTTGCATGAACGTCATGCACGGCACGATTTATACACCTTGATCTCCATGTGGAAACGTAACTAATAATTCATTTTCCGTTGCAAGGATGTCGGCTGTGCTCGGTCATTTCAGCGTGGCCTCGAGTGAGAACCGTATTTGCGTCATTAATCTCAAACAAAATTAATGTGTGATACTTGAATTGGGCCTGAAGTAATTAGGCTGGGGAACGTGATGTGGGCTTTTTCGCCGATGTAATCAGTGCCAATTTAACGCAGTCGACTCTGTTTCCCGTACATAATAATGTCGTCGTATTCATTCAATTTTAATGTGTTTTTTCATTGATTGAGAGGCTCAACAAATGAATGGATTATTAAATAAATACATAAATAAATAAATAAATAAATAAAACTGTGAAACATCCTAAGCTATGCACAACCCGTCTCATTTCAAATTAAAGCAGCAACATGATAGATGTCTGTCATGAATCGCTGCCAAGAAAACGAGTGCGAGTAATATCGCATAATATATTGCCCTTCAAAATTAATGTAGTTGAAAACGTGCTTTTTGTAAGATATTTATTATTAAGAGAAAATTCATCTGCGAACCCTGCCGCTTGGACAGAAAAGCGATTGCAAAGAAAGTATATGGGCTCTCTCCCCTTAAACGAGAATGCACAGCTGAAAAGATTGTGTCACGCATCTTTTTAAGAATATATTGTGGTTGACAAAACCACTAAATGTTTTGTATGATTGCTAGGTATGACCGCGGGTTCGACCTCTCCCGAGACCATCAAAGAGGATCAGCCAGCATATCCAGTATATGGTATGGATGACAAATAACCGCTTGAGTATATACATACATTTTCAACTAAATAAATATATCTTGAAAGAAAATTACTGATTATTTCAGCTTAGGCAATAAATGGGAGGCCTTCGACGAAAAATCCCCTCGTACGCGTAAATCGAAGTTTGGGCGCGCTAAGTTGAATGAGCAGTTGGAAAACTGGGATTCGCTTATTCTGAAGAACGTGGACTTAAAAAAAAAGTCTGAATAGTGACGCGGTCACTTTGTTCCTTGAAACGATTTCCATTTCAAAACAAAAAAGAGAAATCTGGTATCCGAAAAACCCTTGTAAAATTTCCAGCAGGATTTTCGAGAAACGAACTCATTCCGACCGCATGGTAGGGCCATCCCTTGGTCGTAATTTTTTTTAATCTGCTATTTTATAACAAAAAAATATGAAGATTAGATCAGTAAACGCTTACCGTCAAAACGAGAATGAAGGGCTTCATCTTTGCCGATTTTCGAGGCCAGGACTTCCAACTTCTTCGAGTCACTCTGTCAAATTAGTTCAGAGATGCTCGCCCGTTCCGTATATACTGTTAGTTATCCAATGAAATTGCAGTCTAGAGGAATTTGAGGATAACATTGTTGCTGTTTGAAAAACTATAACAATATTGATTGAAATATCATCTTATTTGGTTTGTTTGGACAAAGTACTCAAATTTTCCGTTTTTAAAAGCTTTTCGTTTTGCCTTCAGTTTGATTATGAAATAAATTTCATAGCTCACATTCTGATGGGGAAAAGAATGCAAAAAAGATCTTTCATGAAAGCAGAAAGAAAGTTTTCAATATTCTCGTTTCGCGTGTGATCATAATTACGATTTTAATTGCAGCTACTAATATTGTTTCGAAACATCAGTTTTCAATATCTAATGTCACCAGTAAAAAAAGAGGAAACATTAATTCCGTTTTCCCTCCTCTTAACTTGGGATTTATGTAAAATTAAGTCTCAGCATTCAGTTTGATCAGATATCACCTGAAATTATTCCTGTGTAACGGTCTCCTTGCTAGATCAAACTATTTAAGTTGATATTATTGCCCGCTCTTAAAATGGACATTGTTCGCATGATTTTCTCAGTGCCCCATTCAGACCTCTTTTTTTTATCATGAAAAAGCAATTACTGTTTTATTCAATGAATAGAAAGCAACAAATTCAAAAGTTGTTGCGACTCGGAGGTTAAAAGAAGTACTCTGACATTATTACTGACGTGAATGTACCTCGGCGTCTTCAGTAGGGCTGTCAGGGCCCATATTAGTTGTATAACTGAAATGGTTACCCAGTATAAATATCATAATTATTATTAGTAGTAGTAGCAGTAAACAGATAGGTTCCAAATTTATATAATGTTCAATCCAAACTGTATCTCATTATAAAATAATTAGGATAGTACGCGAACTCTCATTGGCCAATAGCTGTGTTTAGATGAAAGTATGGAAACCCGGCTGTGCCGTACATCACAGGGATTTTGCTTGGTTATGTATTTTCAGACGCGTGTTTTGATTGGCTTTTAGGAAATCTGAGCGTGTATCAAGAAAATCTGTTTCAATCAAGAAGTAAAAAGAAACCCAACATTTCCTTCATTTGTCGAATGATCTTTGAGGAATATTTTAGACTGCGTCTCGGGTTTGCATAACTGTCTCGAATTCTCCCAACTCAACCTCGTTTTTAGATGAGGCTATGGAAATGAGGAAAACGTCCTCTATTGCTTAAATAGTAACTATCACAAAATACGAGATGACGGTGATAAAATTTTTATAGCTAAATTAATCAGCTCCCATTTTCTTAGTCCTTTTAATAGCTCTGGAAAAAAATAAATGATTCAAGTACCGCTCGCGTGCGCTTGATTGACGAGTACAACCGTCCAATTATAAGGTGTCCAATAAGGAACTGTTCTCAGACTAGCTCTTGATAATCAATTAGAAATTTTTTTAACAGTTACGATTAACCTGAAAATTGCAACAAAGTTCGTGACCCATTTGTCCAATGTATATTTCATTAGGACTTATTCTTGATTCTCACTTAAACTAACCCGACATGAGGATCATCTTCATACCAATATACGCTTTGGTCATTTCGTCTTGGGACAAAGTCCTTAGTCATGCCATTTCCAAGGCGTATACTTCTATCAAGTACGTTTCTTTTTTTGTGATATTTCAATATTAGAAAACGTTACAATATACGATTTCCAAGGTTAGATAACATAATTCACTTTAATTGTCTCTTAACTATTGAGTTTGTACAAGGATTTGGGTATCACCTAAGCTCACTTTGTCACGGCTGCATTTGCTAAACTACGCTGACTTCGTTTTTGTTGTCTAGATTGTCTAAGCCAAGGTGTCACAGAAAGACCCTTGTTGCAAGATACTTGAGTCAGTCTTTTAGTGTGTCCTAACATACACAGTTTCTTGGAATTCTTGAAATTCTACCCTATGCAACCAATAAATTCTTCAATGCCGCTCAATCATGCAATCATCTCCTTCAGTTTTTGCGGTCTGCCTTGATTGGAGGATTCGCCTCGCACTTTACCCCGTTATGTAAAGAATCCCTCCAGCTATGGTGACAGGAAATTCATCTGTCTAGCCAGTTAAAGAATATTGGCCACCAAATGAGGAAATGCCGTCCTAAATAAAGTATTTACGAGCACGTACACAGGAGCATAAAGTGAGTAACCGAACATTTAATTTATCTTATCGTGGAAGTCCCCTCTCGTCTTCGAACTTGTGCCGGCCAATATTGCAAATTATCTCAGTGAAATCGTGCCAAGATGATATTGACAAGAATCATCGATGAAGCTGTTTATCAATTTATATTGTGAGGAATTCCAGGGAGATATCGTTTACGACTTTCTGATGACATTGTTTTTGACAACATGGCCTTGGCACACAACGGGAGAATTGTTTAGTTCCCTAGTTCCCTGTCTTTTAGAGAACTGGACTAGAAATAGAAATACTTAGGTCAGTGTGAAGAAACAGCTTTCAAGCTGTTAATTCAGTAAAATCACATATTTCTTCAACCCCCTTTAATGTACTGTAAAGATATTTTTAATTGCTTTGCTATTAATTGTACTCCTGTATTATGAACCATTATTTATATTTACAGAGTTTAAATACATTCAAACTTCATGGCTAAACATTAGTATTTTATTGAATTTACTCAGTTTAATTAATGAACAAATGGGAGCTTTTCGTAAATTGATTAAACCCTTGTGTTTTTGTACCTCGCGTTCCAGAAACCGTTTTATTGGGCCCAAAGCTTATTTAAAGTTAAAAAATAAGACTTGGTGTCTGACAGACTAACCGGAAAAAAAGTATTTTTCTTAGTGGAGGGCAGGCACTCAAGGCATGTTTGCCGTATGTCAACAAAGCAACCGATCGATACAAACTGCATGATGAGCCGACATATTAAGCGAGCGTTCAGTTTATACCCGGAACCTTTGTTCATAGTAGCCGATGACTGAGCTGAAGTGAATGGAAGTGGGAGTAAATGATAATTGATGGGAGCAAGGGCATAATAGGGCCGTTTATACGAGAGAAAATAAGCCGCGGCTTACGTATGACGCGGCTTACTCTGGCCGCGGCTTACATAAGACGCGAACACCCCGTATAAATGGTACAAAATCTACGTTCACGGCTTTCTCAAGCCGCGGCTTATCCTGACCTGGGAGTTTATACTCGTATAAATAGTTCCTTTCGCGTATTATGTACGCCGCGGCTTATTTTCTCTCGTATAAACGGCCCTAATTTCTCTTGCGTACTGGAACCTTTTACTTGATAACTGGGTAAAAAAAGAGCACTGAGAATTTCTTTGTCTACTTAGTCGTTGAAATTGGGCATATTTTTGTAGTGATAATACTGTAATAATCTATTAGTCTACAGTCGGAACTTATGAAGAAACGACAGCAATACAAGTTTAGAGATTATCACGGAGATAACATTTACAATTTCAACATGAGAGACAATTTTCTATATCGCGCGAGTACTATAAATCTCGAGATTAGTGATCTAACGTTCACTACAAGATAGACTTCTGAGAGGAGAATTCCTCCGCATACTAAAGCAGTTGGAGACAGATCAAGGCTCACGAAGATATGAGGGCCTCGAGTTTTACTTGCGCCACGGTAAGCTGAGGGATGCAATTTCATAATTGATCATTGGAATTATTCTGATATTTCTTGATAGTTCCTGAACAGCCCAATGAGAAGAAAGCCTTTCAACTTTCTACTACAAACGTTCTCGTGAAGCACAATTTTACAAAACCATGTAACATGTTTAGGTATTCACAATTTTGCCAACAGCGTCAATTTGGATACAAAAACAAAGGGAGTTTCCTTTATCGACCAGAGTTTGCTCACGTACGTCAAGGACTCCTTCGTAGTTATCGAAAGATAAACGTAAAATCTGTTTGAAATTTTTCAAACGTTCAATTGGTCATCTAATACAGGCAATCGCCAACTGCACACCTGGAGAAAAAGGCGGTTAATTTTTACTGATAGAGTTAGAGACTAATTTCGGGGTGTCAGTTTAGCATCCAAGAAAAGCGATTACTAATGCAACCGTTTCCTTTTTTTCGTTGACTTTTTTTTTAAGATTTAGTAATTAGCGTTAGATGTAAGATGTACATGTAATATTTTGGTTGTGATAAAAAACAATTTTGATATTGCTTTTCTCCATTGCCTGTTCACGGTAAACTCGCGCTCGTTCACAAATAGTTAAGCAGTCGATTAATAAGCTCGAGGGAACTTGTTAGGATGTTAAGTAGACGCATATGTTTTTAGCCAAGAATTACGATAGAGAACGTTCAGATGTTGTCGCATAGCATTGATTTTAATACATAATTATTGTAGTTCTATGAGTGCAATTTAGCACTCGACACACTAATGTGAAAGACATTTTCTGTTGATATTCCTTTGAGGAGGGGAGGGGAGGGGGAAGAGGAAGGTTTTGCAAGAAAAGATAAGTTTTTAAGGACGGTGCCTACTAATTCAAAGGAATTTTTGCCCCGGTTTATGATTATGGAGGAAATTGTGGATTTTAACAAATGTCATTGAATTCCAAAACGAAAATTGGGGATAACCTCGCATTTTTTAAAGATAATTGATGAATAATATTGTAAAAAGCTTTAAAATACAAAGCAATCTATGGAGTTCTTTCTCAAATTGAAGCTTAATTATCTCTCAAAAATGCATGGTTACCTCCAATTTTCTTTTGGGATACCAAGAGGACTTTCTAATATCTACTTTCTCCGGATAGTTTTAAACGGCACAAGAATATCTCTGTATAAGTAAGCAAGAATATCTCTGTATAAGATGCGCAAAACGTATGCGCAATATCAATAGTAGGCACCGTCCTTTAGTATTATTGCTCTAAATTACATTAATAATTTATGAAGGTAGCAGCCGCTAGAAACGAGTATATGTTGATGATAAAATACGTTCTCAGGTTGAATCCGTTTTATTGGTGATCCTCATTTTTCTCAGGTTGAATACGCACTCAAATGAGTTGAAGAAACTTTTTTGGAGCCTAAATTAAACCAAGGGAAAATTAGGGTCACGTTAGGATTAGTTTTGGTTATCATACATGGATATCAACATGTTCGTCCTTTTAGTGTAGTGGTGATGACACCGAACTATAGATCTGAAGGGTCCGAGTTCTTTGTTTCTCAATATACAAACCAATATGATGATACGAGACATTGAAAAGATGTGTTGCTTAAGACAGAGTTTGTCGAGGGAGGCTATAAGTGTTTTCAATCCTTTTTTTGGGGGGGAGTTGGGGGGGTGGGGTGGGGTTGATAGCTGCTTTCAACTAATGTAAAATGAAGATCACCTATTCAACCTATTGTAGGTTAAAACGGCTTTAACCTGAGCCCAGATTTGACCAACGACAAATGCCCCTGTAAATTCCCCGATGCAGTTTAGATGTTGCCCTAATTAGTACTCTTTAATGACACAATTAATGACTACATTCTTGTCTACGACTCGTCATTGTAAAGCAACATACAGATCTCCAAATTTACTGATAAATGAAGGGAAGTATATTCCCGCGCTCGATGACAAGAAATGCATATGGCCTACGCTATAGTGGAAGACCATAGACACAAATAACAGCTTAACAATTTGCAGCTGAATGAAAAAGGGAAACTTTTGCAATCAGAATAGCCACTATTTAGCCTGATTTCACTTAGCCTTACGTTATCAGGGCTGCTTCTTTGGCTGTGTTTTCTAAAATTCAAGGTTATAGTTTTTCATGCAAGTTGACATATAAAGAACGACAAAGGCTATAAGGCGTTTGCAATTACTCAATTAATTAAGGTATTTGCCTGTATTATGAGACACCTCTTATCTTTTCGTCCCTGTGGAAGTTCTCTATTGACGAACTTAATGGGACGCGCATGCTCTAATGAGTACAGAAGACGCCATGTAGTTTCGGGAGTTAAGGTGATTCCTTAGTAATAGAAGTTGTCGTAAGATTTTTTTAAAACTTTTCTCGATTGTTCCCTATATTATGGTGACTCGAAATGTGCAATTAAAAAAGTAGGTCACCAAGCTCGTTTGAGAGACATAACTTGCTCAAGTTACTCATTTAATCATTGCGCCTTCACCTATCAAGGACAAGTTTATTCCATCGGTTCAGGCTACGTTTTGCACGAACAGGAAGCACAGCTTTGACGTAATTCTTTAAATAACAAAACAGGTGAATTGTGTTGCTCAAAAGGAATAATTTAATGTTTGTTTTATGGCACAGGCACAAGTCTTGAAAAGGCACTGACTACAAATGTTCTTCGGGTGCGTGATCTCGAGGAGACAATTTTGTGTCCACGAGTGATGGCTACGAATACTATCTTTCCTGTAACTTTTTTTTCTGACGTAAATTTTTTGTAATTTTTTTACAGCGCAAAGAAGATGAGTAAGAGAATAAAATTATGCCAAAAAAAAGATAGGTCACCAACCTCGTTTAGGAGAAAACAGAAAGCAAACCAAGCTCGACCCCTCGACAACACGTCTCCCCGATAGCGCGGTTTCACTTTCACAGTCGGACTTAAATCTTCTTTAGCATTATCAAGGCTATCACTCGACTTTTTGTTTTGTGAGAGTCCAAAACGTTTCTTGTTTTGCTCTTTACTGCTGTGCTCTGAAAACGGCCATTCTTCTTTCTAGCGAGCTTTCCCTCACGAAAGGTCGGCATTTTGAAATGTTTTTGGCCACGTTCGATATATCAATATTCACACATTGGTACGAGTCTTTATGGTTAAATTTAAACATTGTTTTGTTTAGAAATATCCGTTGAGACTTGTGAGACAAAGAGCCATGAAATTTGACCATAAAGCCTCTTAGCCATGCCTGAATACGAACGGGGCTTACACTGTGTTATGCGCAGAACAGGATGCGCAGTGCAATACTAGGGAATCACCTTAAAGCGGAAAGCGTACTTCGATCACAGTCGGCTACTTTGCGTTTCTCTGTTTATTAGAGAAATCGAGCCGATGATCTAAGTTTGGATGCATGGTGCATCTATGCACGATCTATAGGACAGTCATTCGTTTTGGCTCAATTGAGATATCGGAGTACTGCTCGCACTGAAATGCGGAAAGGTTATATCAGCACTTATTTTAAGAATAATTGTGAATTTTAAGCAAGCCCGATGATTCAGAACGACGATGTTTGTAGTGGCAAATAACAACCGAATTTATTTCGTTCTCTGATAGATGGTGTTGGCATGGCTGGCTTCGATCCAGGCGCGTTCTTTTTACCCAGATTTGCTTTCACAACCGCAAGAACAAGGTACGAAGTGTATAAAGAAATAGTGATTCCAAGGATAGTGTTCCCGATGTGTTCCTGTGCTCTTAGGGCCTTACTTTTGGCCAAAGGGGTATAGGGTAGTTATTGAGCAAGAGTGTTCCTCTTTCATCTGCATTTAATATAAGTCGAAACAATGTAAAAAAATATGACGTCTTTCCCTGAGTTCAACTACGTTGGCGCTTAAAATAAATAAAGGTTGGCAACAATAACGAAGAAAGTATGCACGTAGTCGTATATACTGCTTTTGGTAAAGAGAAAACTAATTTGCATGTGTTACAGGTTCAATATAAATTCAGGTTAATTTCATTTCAACCTAGATTAATTTTTTCAACCTACAATACTCGTCACATTTGTTGGAACACCCATCCCCGTTTCCCCCTTCTTCCAATGTTGATTTCCACAACTACTAGTAGTCGCCCGAAAAATTCTCACACAACATTGAATTGGGGGAAGGGGGATGTGGTATAAGCTACGATCTTGTAACACGATGATTCTGACCATTCGCTAAGTGTTCCAACTGAATATGTCTAGTATTGTAGGTATCGGAGAGGCTGAACATTTACGCACGCATGCGCTGACGGAATGTTTGAAGACGAGACGACAAAAATATGCAGTACCTCCAGACTTGGCGCTGGAGCGTCGTACCAAACGAGTCATCCTGGGATTTCGGCCCGTGCGATCGCTTTTGGACGCAGTTGGCCCTTCGCTGCTTTCTGCTACCGACCTCGCCTCCCGGTACGGCATTGAGGGAGGGATATGTCGGCCCCTAAACCATATGAGACAAATCCCACGCCTACTCACAGCTCCAAACCTCCCTTGTCATTACAATTTAACGTAATATTTCGATGGCTTATATATTCAAGAGAAAAGTCATTTTATCTGTCATATGGTAAGCACTGGAGTCGCAGATTACAAAGTGCACGCTTGCGCCCTGCCGAAGGTAACATACATGCATGCATAAAACTTTATTTCATCTTGAATTTCTGAATAACATCTTCGACACATTACAGCTAACATACATAATATATACAGATACATAACTAAATACTAAATAATATTTAAAGATATATTAATCAAAACGAAAAGCCGCTGTACAAAATCCGGCCCTGGATTAGTTTAAAACCAGTAAACTCAGTGGTACGGGAAAAATCAGGTAGCGCATTTCGCAACGTACTTAGTTAATACGTAAGAAAAAGAACTAAGACCATAACTGGTTGTTCTAGGTTTATTGAGGGACGGAATGTAAGTTCCACGAAGATCATGCATAAGAAGAGAACGAGAGAGAAAACGTATTTTTCATATGGACAAGCCTTTTCTTTCTTTAACTACTTTTATACAATAATAAGGGGGAATTTTGAATGCGCTTATTGGATAGAGATGTAGAGTTTGACTTAAGTGGTACGTAAGAGGACAGGTAATTTACATTATACCGTTTCTTTGACAAGAAATTACTAAAGGCCAGGCCGAATTTCCTGTGATAAAAAGTCTACGTTAACAGCACGCACCTTAGCTACACCTTAGTATCCGCCTAAAAATCTTCTTCTCGCTACTTTTTCCTCATTTGATGAGGACCAGTCTCCGCTTGCCTCCTTCATGCCTAAAAGGAATTCTGGGTAATTCGGCCGTTCCATGACAAGGGAAGACCCCCGATTCTCATTTCATAGATTTTCTTATAAGTGTGGAGCCACCCAGTCCTACAGGCAAAACACAGCATCGATTGAAGCTTTTAGCTTTCAAAACTTGCTCAAATTGTATCGGTAGGTCCTCGAATTCGTCCACAGAAAGGCCAGAGAGACGACTTCACTGGTGCTGTGAACCGCCATGTTTACAACAGAGCGATTTAGGCGTTCCACTCTGCATGAAATCATCTCTCACCTCTGTCTCGACAAGACCAGACACGCACGGTTCTTACGTTACGTTTATGCCCCTGTAGAATCAACCGAAATCTCAACTCCTTGTCAAAGTTAACCAGCATCTTAATATTTTTGGTAGGCTAAAATACTCGTCACATTTGTTGGAACACCCATCGCCGTTTCCCCCTTCCTGAATGGGGGAAGGGGGATGTGGTATAAGCTACGATCTTGTAACACGATGATTCTGACCATGTCTAGTATTGTAGGTCAAATTTTTTCAACCTACAGGTTATTAAGAACTGTTTTATGGGGATGCAATTAAAAAAATGGGGCCTGGATTTTTAGGGAGGGGGGGGGATAAAAAAGAAAATAGTGAAAAAAGACACATTGATTTATTATTCCCCCTCCACCCATCCCTTGCCTTCTGTTCTTCTTCCACTTACCGTCTCTCACTTTCCTTCCCTTCTTCCTTACCTTAAATCTGCTAAATATTTTTTCTACCAATGAGCTTAAGCTATTTCCAAGCCTTGACGAAAACCACTATTTCGCGCATGCGTGAATGGCACAGTTATGTGTATATGGCCGCCGATGGAACTTTATGACGAAGTTAAAGGGTGGCCTAATTTTATCTGAAAAGGAGTGAAAATGCTCTGAATCTCCATTGCAACAAAAGCAAAATTGTTTGCAAGAGGTGGACATTTCTATTTATACAACATAAGGAGAATAAGGAAGCATCTCAAATATGAGTCAGCTCGTAAACTAACACAGGCAACAATAATAGCCCGATTGGATGCCGTCATACCGTTTAAAGACCAGGAATCGGCAAATTATGTTAAGAAAAAGCTCAAGAATCTCAGCATAATGGTGCAGACAACTGTCCAACCAGTATTCGTTAGACGCAAAATTAACCAAGATCTTAAAGTACGCGAAACCAAGCCACAGATCGTCAACCAACAACGCTTCGTTTATCGCTTTCAATGTGACCTGTGTGATGCGGGTTATGTGGGCTATACGCGCGGACACGTACACACACGTGTGGATGGACATAATTAAGCTTCAATTTGGAAAAGAACGCCATACATTGCTTTGTATTTTATAGCTTTTGACAAATGTTGTTGATTAATTATCTTCGAAAAATTCGTGTTTACCCTCAATTTTCTCTTTGGATTTCAATAACACTTGTTAAGATCTGCTTTTCCTGCATATTAATTAAACCGCGAAAAAATATCTGTGAATTAGTAGGCACCGCCCTTAATTAAAAAAAAAACTTGTCACCAAACCACTGGTTTCATTATCTTGGAGAAACCGCTCGTAAAAAAGGTGTAATCATTCACAAAACCATTGCCAAAATGCCGTACGAAGTGGCCACAAATGAGTGGACAACACACATAAAATAAAGAGCATGGAAATGGTCAATAATTTGAAGAAGTGGATGAGTCAGACATTGAAGGAGAGCGGTGTCTGACACTTGAATAACCCTAAATCACAGTTATTGAAAGCTAACCGTTCAAAAATGGATGCTTAGACTTAAATTAATGGCGCTACTTGTAGGCAGTCTGCAGTCTGAGGTCTGCAGTTTTCATACCGCCTGAAAGGGAAGAAGAAAAAAAAGACTGAAGTTGAAACTTCAGGATTACCTTGCGCTGAAAATTAATAAAATGGAAAACGGAAGCAACCCTTCATTCAAATGTGCTACTTGCTCAAATTGTAGAACTTGAAGTAGACTGTGCCAAAATAATCACAAAGTTTATGATTACTACAAACAGACTCAGCAAAATTAAAAAGAACCAAATATTTTATTAGACAATTAAAAAAAAAAACACTTGCAAGAGCCTACAAAATGGTTTCTGATCAACAGATTATGGACTCCTTAAAAGCTTTTTCCTGACTTTTCAAAGTTTTGTTTTCACTTGCTTCTTATTGTTACGAATTCGAAGTAAGCGAAAGATAGAGCAAGTAACTAAGCAAATTAAAAAATCAACAATACATCATGTATGTTTCAGTTCTTTTATTCCTTTGAAGATAATTCAATATTGATGCCCCAGCTCTCCGAAGGAGATTCGTCAATGAACAGTCAGAACAGTGTCCTTCTAAAAAGCTCTGAGATAGAAATGTAGAATCGGTTATCATGCACAGTATGCCTAACCCAAACCTTAATGCTCAAAATTAAAAAACGTGCCTAGACTTAACAATCATTGGGGTTTTATAAAATACGCATGAAAAACTTATGCTTTACTAAGTTCATCCACACACCTCTAGGACCAATTGACTTACCAATATATTACACGTAATTGCTACTAATTGATGGATTTTTGTTGATGTTTCCTACTTTCAATTCCAACGTAGTTTAAAAATAAAAATGACCTCTGTTGAAATTAAAATTAACCTGAATTTAAATTTAACTCTTACACATGTCGTGGATTGGCTCGCATGTGTTTTTGCGCGCTTATAGCGCGCCGGTTGCATGCATTTCCTATGCGGTTTATATTCGACTCATTTTGTTAGCTGCAATTCTTACGCTGTGATAATTGAGCCATTCAGTGCCTTCAAATTACTTACCTAAAACCTCATGTTAATGCACTTCATCATCAGTACATATATTCAATCACTGTATTAAAATTCAAGTACGTGATATAATTGTCTTTTGTTCCCTCCCAGCTCCGGTACCTCTCTTACAGTGCAGTGTTTGCGATGGTCCCAGTATAGAAGACTGCGCTTTATCCCAAGTCACAGAGAACTGTACGTCGGGATTAACTTGTTATACGCTACAAGCTTTTGACGGAGCTCGAAATGAACTCATCAACTCCAAAGGATGTTTTCCGAGTTTTCTTTGCTCTGGTAAAGCGTGCAGCATGGTAAATGCTACACGGAGTGGAGCAATTCGAAATTGTTCATTGAACTGCTGTGACACTCCTCTTTGTAATGCGCCAGCTTCCGTAGCTGCAGCGGTAGTAGCTCCGGCCGCTCCGACAACCCAATCAGCGCCAATAACAACGCATCCGCGGACCACAACTCTCGCACCAACAACCACAGCAGCACCAACAACCACATTACCACCAACAACCACATTACCACCAACAACCTCAGTACGACCACCAACGGTTGCTCGGACTACTGCGGCTCCAACCACTGTTCCCCCTACAGTCCCAAGAGGTAAAACTAAAACGCTCTCTCTCTCTCTCTCTCTCTCTCTCTCTATATATATATATATGTTTCTGCATTCTTTTGTTATTATTGTTATTTTAAGATCTTTTGAAGCACCGTTTTTTTTTTTTAGTACTCTGTTGTAATCTATTGATGATAATAATAATAATAATAATAATATTTCTTATTTCTATAGCTCTTTTTACAATGAAAGATCAAACCAAAGATCTTCAATTATTTCATCACCCCACTCTTCCACTCTTTCACTCTTTGTTTTTTTACCCACTCATGAGGCTGTGACGTTGACACGCTAACTGGAGTTTGCCTGATCGTTTTCTTAACAGATTTGTTACGAAAAAATGAACTTGTGTAAAGAAAGGGCTCCGACACGCTGTCCTGGAATTTCCCGAAATTTATAAATTAATATTGGATCGGAGGCGGAGAAAATAGATGTTTGTTATTTGACCTCCATTAGCGTCATTTTCCCACCCGGCTTTGTCCAGGATTTAGTTTCTTTCAGACTCCCATATCATTCCATGCATCTACGACATAATGAAATATATTGCACACTAATTAGCGAAGTTGACAATACCTGGCTAAAGAAGCTGTTCTAAACAAAGATAACCTGGGAAAACAAAAAACTTCGAAGAGACGTGCATAGAGCGATTTTCAATTGAGTGTCGAAAGTAATTAGCGAATTGCTTTGGTTTTTGCATTACTTCATTTAGAACCGTTTTTAATTGAGTGTCGAAAGCAATTAGTGAATTGCTTTGGTTCAAAGTTCTCGCGCCATTTTTTCAACCAATCACAAGTGAAACCCAAACCAATCGTGGCTCGCGCAGGCACGTTTTCCCGCGCTTTGTGTCGGCTACGTGTAATTACCTCGAGTTTTGGTTGCTTTACTGGATTGTCTTCGCCCTTTTTGATTGGCCAAAGTAATTATTTTGGTTTTGGTTTTATGACACTCAATTGAAACTCGCTCTACTGATCGGTTCAAAGTTGTCGCGCCACTTTTTTAAAATAGTGAAACCTAAACCAATCGCGGCTCGCGCGTGCACATTTTCCCGCGCTTTGTGTCGGCTACGCGTAATTACTTCGAGTTTTCATTGGTTTTCTAAATTGTCTCCGCCCTTTTGGATTCAGTGGTCAAAGTAATTGCTTTGGTTTTGCTTTTACGACACTCGATTGAAACTCGCTGTATGTGTTGATGACAATAGTAATCGTGGTCAAAATTGCGCTCACTGAAGTAGTCGTAGTCGCTTTCTTGTTCCGCACTCGCCGCTGAAGTCGCAGCAGAAAGGTTAATGAATATATTGGTAGTATTGATATAATTCAGGGGAGCAGGGTGGTACGTACTGTGGTGAAAGCACCCTCTCTCCACCAAGGTGGTCAAGGCTCGATTCCCCGACTCGACAAGATAGGTGGTTTCAGTTTGTTACTTCTCTCTACGCGGGTGCTCCGGTTTTCCCTCCTCATAAAAAAGCAACCTTTCATTTCATCTGCTTTATTTTTGTGTGATACAGTCTTCCCAATTAGTAGAGCACTTTTTAGCAGCCAAATTAGCTGGAGAAGATGAATGATGATTATAATTATAATTATAATTATAATTATTACTAGAAATATCAGCTGTTTCTTTTCTTCTATACGTCAGCGCTCTGTGGAGGTCCACTGACTCTTCCATCCGGGTTCTTCACTTCTCCTTTTTATCCTCTTCGTTACCCTAACAACGCCTTCTGTGTTTGGACAATCACTGTACCACTGGGATCCCAACTCAAGCTAAACTTTCTTTTCTTCAAAACTGAAAAGTGGTAAGTAACGCTTTGTTTCCTTTTCACCGTGTCATGCGTTCTTTGAATCAAACGCCAAACAAATTAATTTTTTGGAAATTAAAAAAAAGGAATAAAGAGGACTTATTCAAGGAAAATATTTTCTATATGGAAACAACGCAGTTTATTTCATTAAAGTAGTTTCTTGAATCAATCTCGTTCCCTGAAGTGCTGTTCAATAGGATAGCAGCCTCCGGGAACGAACTACTAGGCAGTGGATGAAGCCTATATCCAAAGCGCGTGCGCATGCATGAGAGTTTCTGGTCAAAGCCTTCAGTTGCCTTTCGGCAAATGCAAGTCTTGTAGGGGCAGCCATTAACTGCATGTTGCTAAGTGCGTTGTATATTGCCGTGATCTCTTTTTAGTTATGATTTTGTGGAAATTTACGTCGGTCCAAGACTGGTTCGCCGACTGACGGGAGGTGATGATGATGATGATGATCATGACGATGATGTTAAAAAACCTTATTACGATGATGATGACGACTGCGATGATGACGATTTCTTGGACGACCTTGATGATCTGGATGACATCGAGGACGAGGAAAATGGCGGAGTCTTAACGATTCACGGAACAGGAGAAATAATCAGGATTCTTTTTCGATCCGATTATAGTATAACTAGAAGAGGTTTCTTTGTCAAATACAACGTGGCTTCCCCGCTACCTGCACCAAGTGAGTGATTTATTACAATCCCAAAACTTGACAAAAGAAATTTCTTTATAGTTTATGTACCTCAGTGCACTACCATCGTGACTTTTGAGAGCTCAAGTTTATCTTAAGTTTGCAGTAATTCATTTCGCCGTAATGAGCATCGAAATGTCAAGAAAACCTCGTCTCTTTCATTTTTTTTTTTCCACATTTGTTTGCGAAGGTCTGCATGAATACGAAAAAACAGTAAGAAATTAAAGAGTAATGATCGGTGATTTATTTTGCAAAATCCAAATCCCGGACGAATTTAAATTTTCCTTTGGCAGTGGAAACTTTAAATGCAACAGAGATTCGTTCTGAATTATATTTAGCAATTACTCTATAAGCGCATGCGAGTTGGATATGCCTAAGTTGACTCCGCTACTGACAAGCAACAAGCGCAAATGGAATTATTTCATTTGATGCGTTTGGTTTTGACTGTTATGTCGAGAAATGCGTGTAACTAGTACGTTACATGCCAATTTTGATATCCAATACCAAGTGCCCTCTTAGAGCGAGTTTCAATCGAGTGTCGCAAAACCAAAACCAAAGTAATTACTTTGGCCAATCCAAAAGGACGGAGACAATCCAGTAAACCAATCAAAACTCGAAGTAATTACACGTAGCCGACACAAAGTGCGGGAAAATGTGCACGCGCAAGCAACGATTGGTTTTGGTTTCACTTCTGATTGGTCGGAAAAATGGCGCAGGGACAGAGTAAAGTAATGCAAAACCAAAGCAATATTCGCTAATTACTTTCGACACTCAACTGAAAACCGCTCTAAGTCTATGCATTTGCTATTTATTTCCAACAAAAATGGTTAGTGTCATTCTTAACTTTTTGAAGATTTGTGTAAATGCAGCTGTTTATCACCCAAGGTGGAGCGTTTACCAAGGGGACATTTTTTGACGTTGTCTGTATTCCTTGACATGACTGACGTTGAAGCCGGGGAGGAGAGCGAGGGTTCACTTTGTGACCCATGGACATATCTGGGATATGATTGGTTTGATGCTCTAATGGACCAGAACCACCCCAATTCTCGGTTTTCACGAGACGTAACATCCGTCCGTCATATTGGTTTTCTAAACCAAGAAACAATAGTCATGTTGATGTCCCAAACCAGTGGTCCGGGAATGGAATCCCATTCTTATGGGAACATTTTCTTTCGTTTCTCTTAAAAACACTCCATCGTTGATCGTGTGAGCGAAAACCATGAAAAGGGAGCTTAAGCAAGGAAGACGGCAAGGACGGCTACGAGAACGTTGTGTAAAAATACTACTTCCCATCAGGAGCTCATCAAAGGGAACCTCTATGTCCACTAATTCCTTGAGTCAACTCTTTCCCGAGTAAATTTAGGAGCTGGTTTTCCCGCGAAAAGTATCGTATTTCCCTTGACGCTGAGGTAGCTTTGTTTTGATTGGCTTTTACAACAGTGGGAGTGCTGAATCTCCCAAGGGAGATTGGCGTATGAAACAGTGGGTGTGCTGAATCTCCGAAGGGAGGCGTTCTATAAATAAATCTACTCGGGAAGGGGTTGACTCCCTGAATGGCCAAGTATGAGAAACTAACCCTCCGGTCCCCTTGATGAGCTCCTGTTTTTGTTCAATGTAAAAATTTGGCGGTCATTACGGGTCTTCCGGCATGGAAAGTGTGTGTCAACATTTCAGAATAAAATTGCAGAGAAAATTTGAGAATTTCCCGTCGAGTGCTCGCGTTCACGCCATAATCTTAAAATTAGGTCTTGCCGCATTAATGCCGCATTAGGTAATGCGGCATTACACGAGACAACTTTTAATGCAGCAATGTTACGTTAAAATCGGCTATAAAAATCGGCTCGTGTAACATTGGCTTCAGACGTATTTGCTTTAGGGCGATCTCGTAGCTGTCGCTGTCCTCGCTTAAACAGCAGATATGTACGTATCCATGTTTTCTCTTCTCTAGTTCCTTGTGGATCACCACTGACAATTCCATCAGGCACCTTTACATCTCCTGGTTTCCCTAGAAACTATCCCAACAACGCTGACTGCAGATTCACAATCACCGTACCTCTTGGTTCAGTTCTGATTTTGGACTTCAGAACGTTTGAAACTGAGCGTTGGTAAGAGGATTTATTAGGTAGTCTACCCTAATTGCGAGGGTTTTTGGGCCAGGGTCAGTTTCTCATAGTTCCTTTTACCCCGTTAAAATGCTTCTGGGTTTTCTTGTTTCCGGTGCTGTGAATCTTGATTAACAATCTCATTCCTAACGATGGTCTTGGTAAAAAGAACAAAATTATTGATCCCAATTAGACTGTAATGCATTAAAAAGAGCTACGATTCAACGAAAACCCTATGTAAGGAGCCAAATTCTTCTTCCCTCCCTAAAGATGCCTCATTCATTTTCTGTCGTTACCTGTGATATTCTTTTATTCTAATTTATTTATTTATTTCCCAATTGTCATGACCCTAAAATATCCACTTGGGCAGGGAAACTTCTCACCGTATGCGCTTTCTCGTGATACTATTCTTCAGGGCCCGATTGTTCAAAAGCCGCCGATTAACGCTAATCCCAGATTATAAATTAACCAAGAAAATTATTTCTCTACTCCCAAATGTTGTTTAAAGCTGATATTCGGCAAAACTTTACATTAGAAGAACTCAATCCTGGAAAACAAAAATAAGCAAAAGAAACTTTCACTAAAAAGTTGAAATTATGAAACAGAAGTTTACACTAATCTTGGATTAAGTTAATCGGCTTTCGAACAAAATGGCCCAGGCCGATACAACATCAACTGTCAACGGCTATTGCGAGAAGCTGTTTAATAAACATCTCGCTTTTCATTTTCATTATTCAGATCCGCAATCTTAGAGTCTCTTCCCCTGCGTGGTTAGGCCAATCACAGCGCTTGTTAAGCATTTTATTATGAAATTATATAGAGAAAATTAGCATTTTTCTTAATGAAATGAAACATTCTCGGCTTAATGTTTTGTTTATAGCCACGACTACGTCCAGATCATGCAAGGATGGCGGGCAGTGCGTCGTTTGAGTGGCGTCTACGGCCGCGACGATGTTGACGATAAAGATGACGATGATGGTGATGATGATGACTGTGATGACGATGACGACGACGATGATGATGAATGCGATGAGGATGGAGACAGTGACAATGACAAGGGTGATGCTAAACGGAGGAGAAGATTTCGAAGCTATAGCAATATTTCTTGTGTTAAACGAATTTATATCCGGGGAACTGGCGAGATGATAACGATAATCTTTAAATCGGATCATTTTTTCACCCGAAGGGGTTTTGAAGCAGTGTATCATGTTGTGCCAGGTAATGCTTAGTTTTAGTATCACGTGTAGCCAATAATTAGCTCTTATTAACCGAGCAGGAGGTCTGTATGGGAGAATCTTGACCGAGATCGTGAGTACAGACCGAACGCAGTGAGGTCTGTACACGCGACCGAGGTCAAGATTCTCCCATACAGACTGTCTAAGCTCGGTTAATAAGATGTTTATTATATGGCAAACAAGAACAATTTAATTCGTTAATGTAATTGGTTTGTACTAACTGACATTTTGCTTGCGAACGGCGATGGGTGGCGATGAGCTGAACTTAATTCTGTCAAAGTTTGCTCGTCATCCTCTCTTTTGTCATCATGCTGTTTGGCACTTCCATAAATAAATATTGGTAGAAGAAAATACTCAATATTTTTGCATTTTAGTTTGCATCTTTTCACCGCAAAACATTACCGGTCTAGATGCCGGTCTAGATAGGAATTTGATTTTAACCAATCAAATTCGTGAATTTTGTAGTTCCCAGTCCTCGTGAGACAGAGCCATGTAATAATGCACCATATGTTTACTCTCCAGGCCCCAGTTGTTCAAAGGGTGGATAGCGCTGTCCACTGGATAAATCACTATCCAGTGGATAACTCAATTGGTTTTGCTAATGTTTATCCACGGGATAAAACTAGCCTTAATTATAAGGCCACGTTCCTGGCACTTTGTTCACACTGCCGACTTTCGGAGTCCGAACCAGATTTTTATTTTAGTTGGAGCGGAGACACGTTTACACAGCGCTCTTGACCCGCAAAAAGTGGTCCGGACTCGGGATTTTTTTCGGTTTTGGGGCCATAGCTGCCTATGGCCCCAAAACCAAAAATAGCGGGTCTAGAGCCATTTCACAAAACACATGCAACGGATAGTTTACACGGCAAAGATTTATGGTCCCTACCTATATTTTAAGGGGTCCGGTCCCGATCTTTTCTGTAGTGTAACTGGGCCTTTTAAAGGCTCCCTTGATGAGCACCTGTTACTCCTTATTTTACAGCAAGAATCAATCCTAAAAGTGTAACCGTACTATCCAATCAGACGAAAACAAAATCCATCTTCTGTCTCGGTTTGGATGATGGCTAGTCTATTAAATGCAAGCTTTTAGCATAATACTCTTTCCATCTTTAACCCTGTCCCCTTTAACTTTCGTAAATAGATGGTCAATGCTATTATCCTTTGCATTTCAGTCCCATTTTAATGATAAACCTGGTATTCTCACGTTGTCAAGGAAAACACAAACAAAGATCCTCTTCCCACCAAGGAAGGAAAGAAGAGGAAGAATAAGAACAACAACAACAACAGCCAAGAAGAAAAAAAAACGTTTTAACTTTGTATATATAATGACTTGAAGATCTGATAGAGCGAGTTTCAATCGAGTGTCGTAAAACCAAAACCAAAGTAATTACTTTGGCTAATCAAAAAGGACGGAGACAATCCAGAAAACCAATCAAAACTCGAAGTAATTACAGGAAACCGACACAAAGCGCGGGAAAATGTGCACGCGCGAGTCACGATTGGTTTTGGTTTCACTTCTAATTGGTTGAAAAAGTTGCGCGAGAACTTTGAACCAATCACTGAGTGAAGTAATGCAAATCCAAAGAAATTCGCTAATTACTTTCGACATTCAATTGAAAACCGCTCTAAAAAGTTTGGTGCAATAGATATGGCGATGGAGCGCTAGTTGCACTCTGTATAAAATATATATTTTTGAGCTTATAATCTATTTTGGAGAAACGGAGAAAACTGACAGGAACCAGAAACTCTTTACCAACCTTTCCATAATTAATTAACGATTCATGAACCTAACAGCCTATCAAGGCACCAATAAAACGTCACGTGCATGAGATTTAATTTAAACCCGAAATAACACTCCTTATTAGAATTCTTTGTATAAGGAATAGTAATGAGGCCCGTCTTGTGTTTTTTTTTTTAATGCTAATATCTTCCTCTCACATTTTGCACCACTGTCTGGACTCCACGCTTTTTGTGGAATGTTTTTGAAGCCGTTCAATAAGCTCGCATGTCGTGTTTTATCGGGTGAAAACCCCGATAAATCACCCCTGCTCGTTTATTAAACATTGCTCAGTTCATTGAATCAGTGTTGGACGCAGCTCTAATACGTTCAATAATACGGGTCAGAGTACATTGCCTGTTGTTTATGTATTTGTGTCCGTTGTTTTAAACCACTCGTTGGAGCAGTTAAAATGGCTGAATCCTGACACCCAAAGGAAGTTCTCTAAGAGGAAAACCCACTCGGCGTAAAACAGAGCTAATCTAGAACATTATTAAATTTTGGACCTCTCTCTTATAAGCCCATATACCGTATGACCTAATATGGAAACTGATCGCGATCGGTTGTAAAATCAAAATAGAATTATCCAATAAAATTAATCAGAAAACAAACAAAATGGTGAGGAAAGGAGTTTTTTTTATTACTTGTAGGCTCAGTTATGCTCTGTACATGTATATTCCAACATTAGAGAAGATTCATGTCCGATCAGAGCCGTTTAACCGGTTTTTTAGGTCTTTTATTCATAGCTCCACCCTTCTAGCAGAGCCTCCGTTTGTCTTTTGATTTCTTTACTGAGGAGGAGAAAAGGAGGCTCTGCCTGAAGCCGCCGCAGCCCGAATTTCTGGTCTTTCGTCAAACCCGTTTTTCCAGTGCAAGCATCCGTTTAGTGATAAAAACGATGGTTATAATTGAGATGGCGTCGAGATCTGGCATATTAGGTTTGGGTTCGAGACTGTAAAGCAACATGCAGCGCATACTCAACAAAGATCTTACTCGATTTTTGCAGAGTCTTTCCCGAGAACGCTAAAATCGAGCAAGCAAGCTCATATTGCTTTTATCATATTATTGAATTTTCGACCTCAGACATATATTTCGTTTCTAGCTCTCTGGTTAGATCATTCAATCTCGGTTATCCAATTACGACGATTAATCTCACTTTCATGGGTTAAATCTCATCAACAGCGTCAGACGTTCATAACCCAGCAGGTATGGAAAGCCACACCCTGGAAGCAGAGCCTCCTTTTGTCTTTTTCTTTACGGATGAGGAGAAAAGGAGGCCCTGCCTGAATAGCGTCAACTCTTTGAAGCTGCCGCAGCCGGAACTTCTGGACTAGTTAATCTTGTTTCCTCTCGTTAAACTAGCTTTTCCACTGCGAGCATGCGTTTAGTGAAAAACCAAGATGTCGGAGAGATCTGGCATATTAGCCTAGGGGTTGAGACTGTATCCTGGCAACATGCAGCACATACCCAATAAAGATCTTACTCGATTCATGCAGTCTATCTCGAGAACGCCAAAATGGAGCAAGCAAAAGAAAGGCTTTGCTAGCAGGGTGGGAAAGCCGTAACTTTCTTATGTAACCTTTTTCTTGTCTTGAGGTTTTGGTGTTTGTCATAGACTTTGTGCACTGTGGCAACGTTATCATGTGTAGTGGTTTTGTCATTTTGTGACGAGGTTTGGTGTTTACGTGTTGTGTTTCCATCATGATGTCCGTAACGGAACGCCATACTCCGCGCCTCGCTGGGTATCTATCACTTCTTATTATTCAACACATTTTGACAATGTTCAAATATGGTCACAGCGCGCTCAATATTAGTCGTGCGTACTCAACAGACATACTGCGATACGTAATTTTGTGAGTCGCGAAGAAAGACGGTAGTTTTCCAAATTGCCTGATTTTAACCAATCCGGCCTACGGCCTCGTCGGCTAGGTATCAGGCGATATTCTGCGCGATTTCGCAGGATAATTGTTAAATATCCAACGCGCCCTCCTAAAATAATTTAAATACCGTAAACTGATGGCCCAATACCAAATACGAGAGATCGACCTTTCAGGGTTATGGACTTTTCAGTGACCGCGTTAAAATCAATTAGTAAATTCCCAACCTCGGTTTATGCATTTATCGTGCTCTGATTGATTTGAAGTCTTTTTCCTACTTTCCCAACCGCAAGAAAACCGCGCGAAATCAGCTATCGCCAAAAAATGTTTTTCCTTTCTCAAAAAATATTTAAAGTTAGAGGGAAAAAAATACGTCATTTTAAAGCTAAGAAAATAAGCTTTCCAACAGCATATAACTTATTTGCAGACAACTGAAACATTTTATAAAAACGAAAGTTGAACGAAAATATTTAAGAAAAATAACTCAAAAATAAGTTTTCCAGGCAAAATTTGGTCATTTTAGCGTTGAAATTAAAATTTTCTTTAATTTATCTGCTTTCTTGGACATAAATTTAACCGGAAACTGATGAGGCACGAATATTTTTCTCATATACTTTAGTTTGACCTTATATGGCAAATGACTGCTCTGAGCGTTGCTAAGCTAAAATTACTTTCGCCGGAAACCGAAATTTCTCTCTGAAAAAAGCAAAAAAACGGTTTTGTGGAAATTTTGGATCAATTCCGATGTTTAGAATTACGCGAACAGGTAAGAAATGTTTTTGTGATGAGCCTGCGTCTGTCTGACCACCAGATATTACACAACATCGCATCTTCACCAAGTGTTTTCCATTCCTCTCGGGATTTCTCGCTTTTTTCGCTCGTATTTCTTAGTTCCAAACTTTTGAAGTTTAAGGAATTTAATAAAACAACTATTCCATTCGCGCTTGTTGGATATGATACGAGTTATAGCCGCTTCGCGCCTCGTTGGCTATTTAACGTCTCCTCTCCAACGCGCGCTCATGAAATAATTATTAATTATTCCGAGTCGCTTTGTAATGGCCCCCCGATGACCTGGGTTAAGAGAAAACGGATGCTAATTGAAGAGCGCTACTTTAAATTCAAAAGTTTTAAAACTGATATCTCGTCGAAAACTAACTATAACCTTCAACTGAAGTACTGCAGGGTCTGAGGGTGTTCAAGTCCCGTCAGTATACCCAACTGAAAATTAAACTAATGGGCCCTTAGCCTGTCGATTGCCTTTTGTTTGTACTATCAAACGTCGAAAAATGAAAAGTGGATGCGACTTTCCTTCAAAAACAACTGGAACTAGTCGAGTGAATAATCAGTCAAATAAACCACGCTTGGTTTCGATTTTTGCGACTTATTCTTCATTGACTGTACAAAGTCAAATTGATTCGAGTCACTTCCCTTCCATAGGATGAACCCCTTTTTATGACAGCAGTTGGCTCGTAAACATCAAGAATAAGCAGTAATTAACTTTAATCAATCGTCAAGCAGATAAAAGGGGAGAACAGCGGCAAATGTGTATCTTCACATTTTTCCAATCATGCCCTCACTCCTGTTTTCTCTGATTTGCAGAAACTGCGTTGAGTTAGGAAGAAATAATTAACTTATAGCTCAGATTGTACAAAGTCTTGCCGTACTGTATAAAAAAACTTCCATTACAATAGATCACTTTTCATATTTACGGACAATGTTTAAAGAAACGAGTCAATATGTCACCGAGGGACGTAAAATTTGTCCGCCACCTGCTTTCTGGCTCTGAAAGTATAAAATTTAATCGATTTTAAGAAGACGACGCATAATTTTTTCGATCTTGCGTTGATCTCGGAGATTCGATATACATGCCCATGGAGTTTCGATCGAGAGTAAGTTTGGCTACTGGATCATTTGCTCTACTGCTGGCTCTAGTTACAGGCCTTACGAGTATCATTATTACAATCGCAATTGTTAAAAATCCGTTGCATTTGACTCTCAAACCATTGGACCGAATCGTTCACACAATGATCGCTCTTTCATTCTTCGCCGGTACGATGTTTCTTCCTTTCTTTGGGATCACAGAAATCCTTCGCGGCGCAGACGTTGGTGGACTTGATCTTGAGATTTTGTCGCACATCGTTTCCGTCGTGGCGGACTTTCTGATTGGATCAAAGCTTTCCATTCATTTTCTGTTGCAATTTGAACGCTATATCGCTTACGTCCATCCGCATTTTCATCGAGGAAGACTGACAAAGCGATGCTTAACACTGGCTACTCTCTTCTTAACATCATTCGCGCTTCTGCTTTCCCTCTTGTGGCTTACCGGGATACGTGAGGATATTCATCGACTAGTTTTCATACATGTGTTTGCTTCTTCTACATGGTTAGCGCTCATCCCACTAATCTGGATGACCTATAGAAATCTTAAATATCGAAAAACAAAAGTTGGACCAGACGAGATGAGCGATCTACCACATCTAAGACAGCGAATTGAGATGGACAACGCAAGGAATGCTTTAGGGGCTCGGAAATTCTTGCTCAAGTTTGCGATGTGGTATTCTCCTGTCATCTTATCGACATTACCATGGTACATAGTCAACTTCATTTGCACCATAAATACGGACTTGTTGGAAAACAACATTGGGTTTTTCTGGAAGAAGTTCTTCATCCCTCTTGCCTTGGTTACAGATCCACTTATTTTAATTTTTATGATTATTCGCGACTACTCCAGGACAGTAAAATTCATTTTTCGCAAAAGCTAATCAAAATGTCTTCGTTTGCTACTGAAGTTTGTTTTTTGGTTTTAAAAAATTGAACGCTTAAGTTTAAAAACCGAAGAATTAATTATGTTCGGGCAGCAACAATGTAGCTCTGCTGCTGTAAAACTTGTGTCCTGTTCCCCCGCGCATAACTGGCTCTTCCATTTACCATTTAAGTTTTCTGTTGTTGCCGCGTTTTTCTTTCTTTTTGTGTGTGTGTCAGTAAGTGATTTTTGCCGTTAATGTCTGGAAATGAACCAAATTTAAAAAAAATTACTAGTTTCTGGAGTTTCCTTTCAACTCAACAACATATTTTTAAACAAATAAAAATGGCCGTATATCTCATTTTGAATTTCTTTTGAAATGTCAGTGAAGCCTTAGAGCTGTACAACTACAGCTGTGCACCGTCTTGCAATATTGACAACAATCTCGAACTCTTCTTATTACTGGGTTGCCATAGGCAATCCAGTCAGAATACGAGTAGAATTTCTCCGTTTTTTTCCCGAGTCGGAAAATGAAAACCTGTCACTCCCCTGCTAAGTATTGTCTTTGTGTGTTAAGTCTTCTGCGCCCGGCTATTTTTGTTAGGTTTCCAGGGGTAGTAGAAATGCGTAGATTTTATGCGGTGGACACAGTAGAATATTTAATTAACGTGCAATGGCGTCGAAGTCATTGTGGCATTTTGGTGGATCTTTAAACAAAATATACCCTTATGGAGCTCAAGAATGGAACGTTAATAGGCCGAGTTCGATTATCAATATTCAGGCATGGCTACGAGGCTTTATTGTCAAAATCACGGCTCACTTCTGTTTTCTTTGTTTCACAAGTCTCAAGGGGGGAATTCTAAACAAAGCAATATCATTGAAATTTAACCATAAAGTCTGCAGCCATTTGTGAATTTTGATATATCAAACGTGGCCTATTGGATAAACAAGACTAAGAGAAGGAATAGAACACCTTGAGTGGATCTGTGCATGATCTCTGCTGTCTGACTAATTTATATTTATTTGTACTCATCTCTGCACAGTCTTCAAGTAACAATCGGACATTTGACTAACTTATGTTTGTCAAGAATTATTTGAAAGAAAGCTTGTTGCCCATTTTTTTGGTTCATCATTCAACGAAAGGGTTCTTCAGTAACGGGTTTGATCCTAAACACTGGTCGGAGCTTATTTAGTTGTGATGAGTTTTTGAAAAGGAGTGTGTTGCTTGTTTGCACGCACGCAATGAAATGGGAAGTTTTTTCTTCCCTCTATTAAATAGCAAATATGTCGTTTGTTTCGATAAAGCTTTGGCTGGAAAAGTTTTTTTATAAGATTTTTCTGTCTTTGTGGATTTGCGTTGTCAGAGGTTAGCTGATTTGCATATGTGTAATATTTGTCTAGACATCCTAAAATTTTGTTAATCATATTATTACGTTTCCGAACTGATGTATTGTTAGGTTCCCTAAGGCGCGAATTTTAGCGGGTGTGCGTTAGCAACTCGAAACAAAATAGTGTTCTAAATATGAACGGTGGCCAAGTCAAAGGTCCTAGAATAAGCGAAAGAAAACGGTAAACTCTTTGGCGTTTATTTCATAGACGTCCTTCTGAGTCGAGGAAAGAAGTTGTTAAAATAGCTCATTATAATTGGAGGATTTCGATATCCTTCCTGGTTGACAGACAGGATGACATGATAGAGCGTGAACTATTGATATTTTGTTTGTTTTTGTTTTTTGCTTTTTGTTTAATTTATTAAAGGAAAAAAAGATATACAGTTACAAAATAAAACAAACCAGTGAACAGAAATAGAGAGTACAGTAAATTACAGGTATATGGCAGCTAAATACAACATGTCTGAAAAGTGCATTGATATCTTATATTACGGTAAGGCGGAACTTTTACAAGTATATTTACTTACACATATATCTTATTTGTTTGATTGTCGCTCAATCTGGAGGGGAAAAGGGATACTGCGAGACTAACTTTTCTGTCTTACTTTACTTTAAAAGTTCTGTGAAAGGATCCCATTTCTTATTCTCCTTGGTGTAAGTGAACGATTCGATCTTATATTGAGAAGACAGTAGGGGAAGAAAACCGTTAATCTTTGGAGGGGTTTCCCTTATTTTACAGCACCAAATGAAGAACTTGGCAATTAGGAAACAGAAATTGATTAAAACATTATGACTTGAAGAGCTTTCTGGTTTCAATTCTAATAAGACAGTTATACTCTTTTGGTAAATGTCTGGGATGATGGCTTTCTCTTTCAACCACAGTAATAAATCATCCCAAAAACAAGAGGTTTTTTACAATGCCAGAAGAGATGACAAAGTTCTTCAGGGAAATCTCCGCAAAAGGTATAGTTAGAATTATTTTTAAGGCCAATTTTTGTCAAAAAACAATTCGTCGGTAATATTCTATGTGAGAACCTATAATGAATGTTAGACAATTTAGTGCTCTTGGTGCAGCGAAAAGCTAGTTTATAGGCGTTTTTCCAGTCAGGTTTATGGCAATTTTCAGATTCACATTTAGCGTCCTATTTTATTTGGCTTTTTTCAGGGCTATTAGCTTTCATAGATATGAGCTTTTTGTATACCAGTTTGTTGGCCTTTCGTCTTTTAATAAAAGAACTATAGAAATCCTCGTGTCTTGTTTCACTTGCTTCTTTTGTCACAGGGGTCCTAATAGACCGAACTGAAGATACGAGTCCAAAAATGGTTAATGGTTGTATTTGTATGTTGTAGAAATTCGATACCTCGGCTAAAGAGAAAAACTTGTTGTAGTCTCTCATTATGTGTTTAACTTCAGAAATGCCTTTTAAAAATAGCTTTTTGTAAAAAATAGGTTTGTTCCCTACTCTAATTAATAAGTTGTGCCGAGGAAGTTTTTGCCAAAAACTGATTCTGCGATTTGACCGACCCTTCGAAATTAACTTCTGCCCAAATACTCTGAATTTCGCGGATTAGGGTGTTGTTGACATCAGTTATCTCTATAGTATCCTTTTTATTGAGGTTACCACTGAAAAGAAGCTTTCCAGCGTATCTCTCAAGTTCTTCCCCAAAGAAGAGTTTCCATTTTCCCATATTTTCCTCATCAAGACACTTTTTTACCTAAGCTAATTTAAGGGATTTATTGTACGACTGAGATGTCGATCATTTTGAGCTCCCCTTTATCATAACTGTTAATCAAATACTACGTTTAATCTTATCTCTTTTGTTATTCCATAAAAATCATAAAATATTTGATTTTATCTCTTTGAGAGGTCTTTCGTCAGTTTCCAGTGACGCTAATATATAGGGTAAATGTGAAGCAGCTAAACTCTTAAGAACAACAATTTTTCCTATCAGTGTTAATCGTCTAAGTTTCCAGCTATTTAAAACAATTCCAATTTTTTCCAACTTTTCATCATAATTGGTTCTCAAGGTGATGTTGGGATCTGTAGAGAGCCAGACACCCAAAAATTTCACTTTACTTTCGTTCCATTGGATATTTTTTTCTGGGAGGAGCTTTTCTTCTTTACCTACACAAGAACCGATCCATAATGCTTCAGCTTTTACAAATTAATTGTAAGGCAGGGAGAGAGACTAAGGGTGCGTTCGATTGGGAAATCTGGACTTAGATATTAAAATCTGGATCTTCGGATTTCCAAGCGAACACAAAATCCGAAAATGGATTTCGCGACGGATTTTGTTAATTGAAATCCTTACCCGACATGGATTGCCAATTAGTGAATCTGCGACAAAATCCGTTGTCAGATTTTGTGTTCACTTCGTTGCCGACGGCGATTACCACTTGTCATTTTGCGCTTTAAAAAGTTTCTTGGGGGCCCTTTTGAGGATTCTATTTGGGAGGACTCATTCCTTAGGAGAAAAAGTGGACCGCTATGTTTGACCACCAGTCCCAGCCCCCCTGAACAATAGTTCCCAGAGAGAGAGCACCCCAAAAAACACTTTCAAACGAAACTCCACTCTTTCCTTTTTAATATTCTTAAGAAGCATGGTGACTATATTGATATTTCCCAAATTACCTCTGCCCTAAAAACGTACAAATAGAACTTGAGGTCTTCATTCAAACATACCTCGTAAGAGTCGTTGAACTTGTAGTTATGCTAAGGATTAAAGTTGACACAATATGTGCAAGAAATTATATTAAGTCTTCTTTTCTCAATTTAGTAATTACTTATTATTTTCATTGTAATCTTTTAATGTGACTGTTCCGTCCAGATTAGCAAATGCTATTTGAGGACGAGTCCTTTTGTCCTGTATATTGTCAATTATTCTTTAAATAAAGTTGAAGTTAAAATTTTATTTCCGAGGATACGCAGAAGAGACATATGACGTGACATCAGACATGACGTACCCACCCAGGGTGCCCATATGTACCGACAGACATGACGTACCCACCCAGGGTGCCCATATGTACCGACAGACATGACGTACCCACCCAGGGTGCCCATATGTACCGACAGACATGACGTACCCACCCAGGGTGCCCATATGTACCGACAGACATGACGTACCCACCCAGGGTGCCCATATGTACCGACAGACATGACGTACCCACCCAGGGTGCCCATATGTACCGACAGACATGACGTACCCACCCAGGGTGCCCATATGTACCGACAGACATGACGTACCCACCCAGGGTGCCCATATGTACCGACAGACATGACGTACCCACCCAGGGTGCCCATATGTACCGACAGACATGACGTACCCACCCAGGGTGCCCATATGTACCGACAGACATGACGTACCCACCCAGGGTGCCCATATGTACCGACAGACATGACGTACCCACCCAGGGTGCCCATATGTACCGACAGACATGACGTACCCACCCAGGGTGCCCATATGTACCGACAGACATGACGTACCCACCCAGGGTGCCCATATGTACCGACAGACATGACCTACCCACCCAGGGTGCCCATATGTACCGACAGACATGACCTACCCACCCAGGGTGCCCATATGTACCGACAGACATGACCTACCCACCCAGGGTGCCCATATGTACCGACAGACATGACCTACCCACCCAGGGTGCCCATATGTACCGACAGACATGACCTACCCACCCAGGGTGCCCATATGTACCGACAGACATGACCTACCCACCCAGGGTGCCCATATGTACCGACAGACATGACCTACCCACCCAGGGTGCCCATATGTACCGACAGACATGACCTACCCACCCAGGGTGCCCATATGTACCGACAGACATGACCTACCCACCCAGGGTGCCCATATGTACCGACAGACATGACGTACCCACCCAGGGTGCCCATATGTACCGACAGACATGACGTACCCACCCAGGGTGCCCATATGTACCGACAGACATGACGTACCCACCCAGGGTGCCCATATGTACCGACAGACATGACGTACCCACCCAGGGTGCCCATATGTACCGACAGACATGACGTACCCACCCAGGGTGCCCATATGTACCGACAGACATGACGTACCCACCCAGGGTGCCCATATGTACCGACAGACATGACGTACCCACCCAGGGTGCCCATATGTACCGACAGACATGACGTACCCACCCAGGGTGCCCATATGTACCGACAGACATGACGTACCCACCCAGGGTGCCCATATGTACCGACAGACATGACGTACCCACCCAGGGTGCCCATATGTACCGACTGACATGACGTACCCACCCAGGGTGCCCATATGTACCGACTGACATGACGTACCCACCCAGGGTGCCCATATGTACCGACTGACATGACGTACCCACCCAGGGTGCCCATATGTACCGACTGACATGACGTACCCACCCAGGGTGCCCATATGTACCGACTGACATGACGTACCCACCCAGGGTGCCCATATGTACCGACTGACATGACGTACCCACCCAGGGTGCCCATATGTACCGACTGACATGACGTACCCACCCAGGGTGCCCATATGTACCGACTGACATGACGTACCCACCCAGGGTGCCCATATGTACCGACTGACATGACGTACCCACCCAGGGTGCCCATATGTACCGACTGACATGACGTACCCACCCAGGGTGCCCATATGTACCGACTGACATGACGTACCCACCCAGGGTGCCCATATGTACCGACTGACATGACGTACCCACCCAGGGTGCCCATATGTACCGACTGACATGACGTACCCACCCAGGGTGCCCATATGTACCGACTGACATGACGTACCCACCCAGGGTGCCCATATGTACCGACTGACATGACGTACCCACCCAGGGTATTTCTCCTTTCTTGAAGGTCAAAAGCGCTGTGCCATACATGGTCAGGATTGCATTTTAAGACAAATTTTTTTCTCGTACATCTTTTTTTTTATATCCGTGACAATTTCTTTAATTGAGTCCTCAATATGGAACAGCTTACCAAGAGAATTTAAGGAATCAGAATCTCTTGACTCGTTTTTGTCGCTTTATTTTAATTGACTTTGTTCGTTCTTTTAAATTAATCTGTCCTAACCCTTTGGCTACTTATAATTAAGACGTGGCCGAAAAACACGTACGTTTTCAATTTAGTCGAGGGGTTTTTTGGTCACTGTCGCCCTTTTTTACAGCTAAATCTCACCAAAAACCCGTTTACAGGCTGTACACTCCGTGGTCTTTTAATGGAGGGGTAAAACAAACTGTTGCAAAGTTCGGGCATGCGCAGAAAGCGCTTCTCTTTTCACTTTACTTGCCTCTCTTTTTTTTCTTTTAACTTGCTGGGCATTTAGTAAGCTTGATTTTGGTGGGAAGGGTTTGTGGGAAACGTTTCATCTTAGAATGAGATGCTCAAAAACGTAGGTGGGCCATGGAGCAAGATTTTCATGGAGATTTTTCTGGTCAATATTACATGGTTTTTTGGCTCTAACTCCAGTTTCCTTGACTGAATTGTGCTCATTCTGGTATAGTGTGAAAGATCTCTTCTCCCTGCACAAGTTATTGGACAAAGCTGTTTTTGACCGTTAAACGTGATGACGTCACAAGGGTAGAAAGGAAGGTGGATATACCTGGACGCATTTGGCCAGATCGTAATCAAAAGGGTTAAATGTCGCCGCGGAAATATTTTTCCAGCATGTACGTGCTAGGTGATAGTTATTAGTATAATTCAAGTATAGTCTTTAGTTTATGATTTAGGTAAGGGGAAGGGTTCTTGATATTTTAGGGGAGTGGATTGGGTGTTTAAAACCTAGTTGGGGAAATACCTGAAGGTCAAGTTATGTAAAATATTACCGAACACGTAAACGGCGCCAGTGACCCCATCCTAGTACCCACGCCAGCCAGAGAGGCAAAAAAGACACGAGACATTAACCGAGTTGACGACATCTAACCATAGCCAAAAACGCCCAGTAGACATTACGAAGTTTTTTTTGGCCAGCCAAGACGCAAATGTCAGTTAATTTCAACCCAATGGAAAGTTCAGTCGTAGCCAAACACATCTAAATGGCACCTGAGCCTACATCAGTCTGGAGTATTCATGCCCAGTCAGAAAGGCCCCGGTGAACAAACGATTCGAACTGATGATGAAGGCGAAATTCAGTGATGTGGTAACCCAAAGCCAAGCATTGACAAACGATTGGCATCCGAACCCAGTTCAATATGCGTGCCTTTGACCCAGAGACCCAAATGTAAGCAAATAAAAGTCAGCGGAACCCGAGGTTCGGGTACAGCCAAACACACTTAAGTGGCACCTGAACTCAGTCCCCGGCCGAGAGACCCAACTGCAAACAAAAAGCAACTACTTGCTACTTTGACCATTTCATTTCATTTCTTCTTTTTCTTCATCTTTTATGTGTTTGCTTAACGCCTGACTGGCAAAATTCTGAGCAATGATTTTTATCCAATGGCTGTTTATTTTCAATGTAAGAATTGGATTTTACGCTCCGCCATTACTGGCCGGTTAAACGTCAGAGGGTTGGATCAAGGGAAAAGTGATGTCATTTACTCACCAGCTTAAAATTTTAGCGTGTAAATGCAGCTTATTATACATTGAAAACACGAGTTTTAAAAGTCTGAAAGCACGAAATTCTCGTGCTGCATATTTATTCAGCCGCGTACCATGCATTGCATTCTTAAACTAGTGGGTCTTTGACATCATTTTCTCAGGTTGAGTTATTGTCAAACACACGCAACTTGTAGTTGTTGTCCCAAAAGAAAATAAATTGAATGAACGCCAGGAGGATTCAAGTTCAGTACAGCGAAATACATCTAAGAGGTACAAGAGACACGTAGTAGATGCTCCCGGTCAGAAAAACTGAAATGTAGATGACCGAACCCTTAGCGCCGCGAACGCTTAAGGCCATGTTACACGAGGCAATTTTTGTTGCAACTCGCATCGCAACAAACGTTGCGTTGCAAGTTGCGAGAAAAAAATTCACGTGTAACACCCCCATTTTGCAAGTGCAATTGTTGCGTTGCGAGTTGCGAGAAAAGTAGAACGACCCTCTACTTTTCGCAACGTTGCGAGACAAGTTGCTTGCGTGTGACATCCCCTCTGCAACTCGCAACGCAATTTTGTCAGAATGGGCCAATCAGAGCTCATCTTTTGGCGACTTACCGCGTCCGCCATCTTGTTTGTTATTGTACGCGTTGCAAGTTGCGAAAGAAGTTGCCAACGTGTAACATACCCTCTGCAACTTGAAAGGTTTTTTATTCGTCATCGTTGCGTTGCAAGTTGCAAGAAAAATTGCCTCGTGTAACACGGCCTTTAGCGCTGCGAACGCCAAACATATCACATAAGAAATAGGAGTACCTAAGAAGTATTGATGATGTCCCAAATCAAAATAAGGTAACATAAACAAGGAATTGGTAAATGCGAAATAACCTGACGAACACGAGAACTCAGAAAAATTAACATTCGACCAGCGAAGCATAACTTTCCAAATAACGATACTGACTCCGGTGTGAAAAACAGAAAGCATGTCTACCTCTGTATTCGCCGCTTGAGGCGGAGCTTGTTGGGCTTGTTGAATCGAAGGCTCCGGTGGTCCTGGCGCTTGAGGAACGTGAACCATAGATGGACAAAATAAAAAACCACACTTCGAACCAGAGTCCGTGGATTATACGGCAAAAGATATTACCAAGATGGGGCACTTAAACTTTATAGTCGCGAATACATAAACCATTGTGAATTCCACGCTTTGTTGTCACATTCCAGCGCTTAATACGCTCCCGTGGAGCATCTTGACCAGTTTGAAGTGGTATGTCAAAAACGACTGCGAGTGTTTAATCAGCGATTCCAAACACCGAGAAGCAAATGAAAGCACAACGCGGTAGGCGGAGTACTTTTATTGTTTCGAGGTGTTTGAAACCTATGATGAAACACGAAGCACGAGTTTTTGACATGATTTCTCAACCTTTTGTTTTACCAAGTATGAGTATTGTGTGAGGATCTTTTGTTTTATCACACAAGTGATAGTAATTTGTAAAGGAAATGAATATAAAAGGTACCTCTTTGGAAAAAATGTACACAATAGGGCGTAACGGAGAGTGAGTCAGAATCACGTCGTTTTCTCCTGCAAAAATCGTCTTCCCAAAAAAGTGATTCGGTTTACGACGAACTCACCGAATGGCTGAGGTTGAGAGGTGCAAAGCCTATTAAGCCTTGAGAGCAGACATTGCTGGAATGGATGCTCTTTATTATTAATGATTTTTCCCTTCATGTATTAATCATGTAATCGCAATGTGCCCCAGTGAAATTAAGGATTAATTTCGCTTGTATTTCAAAGATACGCGTTAAATTATTCCTTATTATTCCTTTTAGTGAATAATTAAAAGAACGGTGCTTACAACTTCAGTGGTACTTTTGCGCGGAGTGTGCATATGCCGGAAAAGCAATGAGACTTTTACAAGTGTTATTGAAATCCAAAAAGAAGATGGACCTCTTTAGCTTGTACATTTTGTTTTCCCATTTCAGGCCACGAGGTGTTACTCGAGGAAACAGTTTCTTCATATGTAGTCTTATGCACGTGCATATGTATGCGTAACTAATGAAAAAACAAAAGGACAATTCCCTTGGAAACATTACGTGGTCTGAAATGGGAAAATAAAACGTATAAGCTAGAGAGGTCCATTGGGGAAACCACTCATTTTTCAAAGATGATTGGTCAAAAATATTTATGCATGCGTAATCAAATGGTGACCTGTGAAATTAGGGAATAATTTACGCGCGTTTTGTCGAAATTAAATAATTTCCCGAGCCTTTAGGCAACGGAAATTATTTGGATCCAGCTTATAAGCGAATACTGTAACTAACGCGTATATTCCTTGCAACTTGAAAATGACTAGGCCTTCGAAAACATTCACTTAAACTAGGGATCCTAATCGTTTTCTCTTAGGCTCCACAGTGACCTTCATCAGTGTGTTCGACCTCTTTAAAGCTACGTTTTCCACAAAGGATTCTTGAATGCGACTCGACTACAACATGCACCTAACAGTGGTATAACAAAGCTACCACTACTTTAATCGTGGGCGCGTCTCCGATGCGATGAAATGTGAATGAGTTTCATCTCTTCACTGGGGGAGCTCTACTGCGGTTACCCTTGTTTTTGCTTTGTTCTTTTTACTAAAGCACCAGATGACAGCAATAAACAGGAAACCTCCGATGACACCACCAATTATAGCTCCTGTGTAATCTTTCTCTTCCTCTACGTTGACTGCGAGTGAGCAAAGGCAACAAATTTTAATTTAACCACGTGACAGGAACTTCCACAGAGCGAAATCCCGGACCTCGCCGGCCCGCATCGAAAAACCAGAATTATTTTCAAGG
>NC_090869.1:63276397-63283897 GCF_036669935.1 Montipora foliosa | reverse complement strand
TTTAAGCTAAGAAAAGAAACTAATTAGTATGACAGGGATAAATTAAGGAAAATTGAATTGAAAATTGTCGCTCCCGGTGTTCAGAAGACTGTTTTAAAATCCTCAACTCTGCTTCCACACGTTTCCAATTGAAAATTAAAGAAGCCATGCATATCCTTTGGGAGAAGCAATCTTTAAATTCCCAAGTCAAACATCTTAATTTATCCCTTTCATACTAATTAGTTTCTTTATTTAGCTTAAATAGTCTGGTTTTTTCTATTTGTTTAGTGGTTGTTCTGTTCTCGCCTTCATTCTTAATTATTCATGTTATATCTCACTTTGTTACACTATTTATTGCTCAACTTTAGTTTATTTCTCATTCTACAACTGACGATGGATGATGTTTCATCCGAAACATGTCTTGATTAAAGATGAATTTCAAAAACATCGTATGGATCATCGAAGCGATGTCTTACTTCGTGCTGCTACGAAGTTTCGGTATTATTATCATCATCATCATCATCATAATCATTATTATTATTATTATTATTATTATTATTATTATTATTATTATTATTATCATTATTATTATTATTATTATCTCGCAGTATAAAACTCTGGAATGCTGTCCACATTATGAGTAGTATAGGGCGCATAACGTAACCTACACCACTTGAGAAGCTACACTTAGAAGTAAAAAAAGTTCGGTACGGAACCTGGTACAATTCTAATATACACAATGATATGAATCTTTCTACTTAGAGACCTAATTCAGAATATTATTAAATTCTGTACTCTATAAAACCTACGCAAAAACATGATGATATTATCTCCACTAAAAGCCTATTTAAAAAATTATTCAGTTTTTATACTCTCATTATCTCTTATAAACCTACACGAGGCCATCATAATCTGGTTATCTCTACTAAAAACCTATTTAGAATCATATCAAACTCTTATACACTATAAAAACTGCGTAGAAAATCAGTAAAATACAGGTTTTGCGACAATACTTATGTTTCTGGATTTCTGAAGAAAAAAAAAACCTGAAATCTAGTGTCCTTAGCGCTCTAACCAAGTATTTATCTTAAATGTTCTGGTAATGTTCAAAGTGTTTGAGATGACCGACTTCTGCATCCGCTCAAGTACGCCCCGCGCTCTCGCTCCTATTAGCTTCCTCACCGACTTCTCTAGGTGTTTGGAATAGCCACCCAGTACGTCAATTATTATGTTGTACTGTTCAACCCTGTAACCATTGTATCACAGCTCCCACATCATGGGCCCATACTTGGGTGTCTTTGAAGACATTATGAGCCTTGTGAAGACATTATGTGGTCGTTAATATAAAACGCATTTTAATTAATTGTAACTTTCAACGTACTACAGGGTCTGAAGGTCTTCAAGTCTCATATACCCAACTGAAAATTAAACTAATGGGCCTTTAGGAATGTCGATTGCCTTTTGTTTGAACGAGTACACGTTGCAAAATGCAAAGTGGATGCGACTTAAGTTCAAAAACAACTGGAACTGGTCGAGTGAATAATCAGTCGACTAAACCAGGTTTGGCTTGGATTTTCGCGACTCATTTTTCAGTTCACTGTACAAAGTCAAATTGATTCAATTCACTTCTCTTCCAAAAGGTGAACCCCCTTTTTATGACAGCAGTTGGCTCCTAAACATCAAGAAAACGCACTAAATAAAAAAAAACAATCGTCAAGTTGAAAATGTTTATTCGCATTTTTCCAATCACGCCCTCACTCCTATTTTCTCCGATTCGTAGAAACTGCTTTGACTTAGGCCTAGTAAGAAATAGTTAATTTATAGCTCAGATTGTACAAAGTCTTGCCGTACTGTATTAAAAACTTCCATTAAAATAGATCACTTTTCATGTTTATTGACAATGATTGAAGATGCGAGTCAATACGTCACCGAGGGACGTAAAATTTTTCCCTCCACCTGCTTTCTGACTCTAGAAACTTGAATTTAATCTAGTTTTAGAAGACGACGAAGAATTTTTTTCGCGGCAGGGAAGAATTTATAAATTACCGGTATAAATTCTACTGGTTAAGAAGGAGCTTTATTATCAGAAAGCCGTTGTGCCGGTTCATCCGCTAAGGCATTGAGCCAAAGTAGTAGTTTCTTCAAGGTTTTGAAATGCAAATAAACATGAAAAACACAATTCTCGTTCGTCATTGGTGAAAATGTATTGTTGGGCATAATGGTGTATTAATAACGACACGCTAGGAAAGTTGTAATCAATATTCAGTAGCAAGTGCTTTAGCTTCAAGGCAGATCGAAAGCGATTCTTCAGGCGTTGATCTCAGAGATTCGATTTACCCGACAATGGAGTTTCGATCAAGAGTAAGTTTGGCTACCGGATCGTTAGCTCTACTGCTTGCTCTAGTTACAGGCCTTGCGAGTATCATTATTACAATCGCAATTGTTAAAAATCCGTTGCACTTGACTCTCAAACCATTGGACCGAATCGTTCACACAATGATCGCTCTTTCATTCTTCGCCGGTACGATGTTTCTTCCTTTCTTTGGGATCACAGAAATCCTTCGCGGCGCAGACGTTGGTGGACTTGATCTTGAGATTTTGTCGCGCATCGTTTCCGTCGTGGCGGACTTTCTGATTGGATCAAAGCTCTCCATTCATTTTCTGTTTCAGTTTGAACGTTATATTGCTTTCGTCCATCCGCATTTCCATCGAGGAAGACTGACAAAGCGATGCTTAACACTGGTTGCTCTCTTCTTAGTGTCATTTGCACTTTTGCTTTCCCTTCTGTCGCTTGCCGGAAAACATGAGCAAGTTCATCGACTAGGTTTCATCCATGTGTTTGCTTCTTCTACATGGTTAGCGCTTATCCCACTAATCTGGATGACATATAGAAATCTTAAATATCGAAAAACAAAAGTTGGACCAGACGAGATGAGCGATCTACCACATCTAAGACAGCGAATTGAGATGGAAAACGCAAGGAATGCTTTAGGGGCTCGAAAATTCTTGCTCAAGTTTGCGATGTGGTATTCTCCTATCTTCTTATCAACATTACCATGGTACATAGTCAACTTCATTTGCACCATAAAAAAGGGCTTGTTGGAAAACAACATGGGATTTTTCTGGAAGAAGTTCTTCATTCCTCTTGCCTTGGTGACAGATCCTATTGTTCCAATCTTTATGATTATTAACGACTACTCCAGGACAGTAAAATTCATTTTTCGCAAAAGCTAATCAAAATGTCATCGTTTGCTACTGAAGTTTGTTTTTTTGGTTTTAAAAAATGGAACGGTTAAGTTTAAAAATCCAAGAATTAATTATGTTCGGGCAGCAACAACGTAGCTCTGCTGCTGTAAAACTTGTGTCCTGTTCCCCCGCGCATAACTGGCTCTTCCATTTACCATTTAAATTTTCTTTTGCTGCTGTATTTTTCCTTTTTATTATTATTATTTTTTTTTATCAGTAAAAATACACTAGGTGATTTTTGTCGGCGTAACTGTTTGGAAATGAACAAAATTTAGGATGAAACAAAAAAAAAAACACAAAAAAAAAATTACTACTATCGGGTGTTCCTTTCAACAGCTACAATTTTAAACAAATAAAAAAATGACCGTACGTACTGAACAAGAAAAAAGCGAATTTCTAATTTTGAATTTTTTTGAAATGTCAGTGAAGCCTTAAAGCGAAATTAACTTCGTACAACTACAGCTGTTCACCGTCTTACAATTATCGACAACAATCTCGAGCGCTTTTAGTTCGAGCAACGAAGCACAACCCCCTGATTTTTTTAAAGAAATGTTCTTACTGAATTCGAAATTTAATTCGGATCCATCACAACTTTAGTTTACAACAAGAATGAGTAGTTGGAAAAATGTATGTATTTCGTGATCTTGAATTTAATTTTTAATTAATCGCAACCCTCTTAAAAATTGAGAAAGTCATTAACAAAGTAACAATCCTCGTGTAAAACTACGTTAATTTGCATTCATTTTAATTTATATAACTGTGACAATATGAAAAATACAACACAGACTTGCAGGGCAGCGTTCTTTATCTCTCATCATTATAATACTAAAAAGATGGAGAAGGAATGAAATGTTGGAAAGTTAACGACTCGCAAAAAGAAACGATGAAACGTTTTGGATTGTTCCTTACGTCACTGCAACTAATGGTAAATTATGTACAAATATTAATTTTAAAAAGAGTTTTTAAAAATAAAATGGCCCAAGAACGTTCATAAATAGCAAAGGCAAACTTCAATCTTATTTTCACACTTTTTATGAATATGTTAATCTTTCACGCCAGCCTTGCTTTCAATAATACTTATTACAATGACGATTTAATCTTATCTTTTATCTTCTTTCCACACTATCTGCAACATTTCTGGCCATCTTTCAGTCACTTTTTATAATAAATCATTTCACTCAGACAGAGGGAGCAAATGACACAGTTTTAGTAAAATTCCACAGTGGATTTCTGAGCTGGTCCAAATCAGTTTTAGTTTCCTGAAAATTGTAATCAACACAACACTTGCAAGTTTTTCCTTGAAAAAATTTCATTTGACATGTTTTCGTTGCTCATGATTTGAGACAAACCTTGGCTTGTTTTTCCATGACAAGTCTCTCTATTCAAATATATATACTAGCGTGGCAGTCTTTCAACAATGAGACTTGCCAAAAAAACAATGCCAAGTGACAAGGAAAAATTATCGATGACCTTGCAGGCTAGTGTAGGTCGATATTGCGGTGTCAGTGAGCAATTTTATCTCTTTTGTGGCGTTTTCATGACTGTGCAAAAATAGATCTACATGGTTAAACGGCAGATAATTTTTTTTAAAGAAACAGTGAGCCTCAAAATCATCCATTCCGCCAAAGGATCATTAGTGCCCGCATGTTACACAGTCGTTCATGGTTTCTTTGCGTTACCTGTCCGGAAAGGTTGTTTTGCCAAGTTATCCGTTCCCATTCTGTTTTTGGTCCGGTCGTGTACCTTTACGCTGGTTTCTTTCGAGTTTCGAGTGACCATTTCAACAGTCCCTTTAAGTTTTGTTCGGATTTACACAGGTTGACTCAAGTTAATTTAAGAATCTGAACGAAATCTAGTTATATCTCAGATAACACTGGCAATTTTTATTAATCAATTTAACTTGCTAGGCTAATGGCCAGGACTTGGGCCAACATACAGCAATAGAATGAAACAACTTAATTCAAATCTGCATCCTTTTCTATTACCGTTAATTTTCTCATTCTATATCAATATTATTAGCAGCGAAAAAATATATATAACAAGTGGCGGATTTGTGAGTGTGTTTGGACTTAGGGAGGATCCTTATAATTGCCTTGCGGTTTCTAGAAGTCTTCCAGGCAAATGTATCTTTTATAGTTCTTATATTATATTTGCGCTATTTATATTTTTTCCTTCTTCGTCTAAATAATCTTTAACCCAATGTATATATGTAATTTATTTGTTTATGTCATGATTTGTATAATGTAATTCTCTATTTGTCAAATTTCAAGAAATAAACAAATAACGACGACAGGTGTACGAATCTAAGGTAATCAGACCATAAATATCCAAACGAGCACTGTGATTGGTTGATTCTTGGTCACGTGGCCCTGATCAAATTCAAATGTATCCCGACCGGGATACAATTCCGCAGTTGTTGCCCGCTCCGGCTGTTTTGCTGCGATTGTTGCAGGAAAAGTCTAAATATATAACAAAGCGCTTAATGTCTGGTCCCTCGGGAAACTAGTTAGTTTTGTTTTCTCTCGAGTCCTGATAAGCACTCTCGTGAAAACAAAACTAACTGTTTCCCTCGGGACCATACATTAAGTGTATAATGATGACTGCTCATTCATGCAGTATAACTGGCATGCGGACATACTTATAATGAAAGCTTTGTCTCTCAGATAAGAAAAATGAACCGTAACCAGAAATACAGATAATTAGGTGAACAGACAATTTTTGAAATCCAACACGAAGCCGATGCCTTTAATTCTAAGCATTCGCTACGTATTTCTAGCAACGACGTAAGTGTACTGTTTAACGTTATTTTTTGGTGAGGGTAAATGCAGCTACACCCTGGTACCAGAGGTTTTTCTTGAGCAGCGAAAGAACCGCGAAGCGGCGAAAACTAGTCGCGAATTTCGAAGCGGCGACAAAGAGAAAAACCTCTGGTTACCTTGGACTTGAATCTCACTTTCATGCAGACACCAGCTGTCAAACGCGTCAAATTGATAATTTCAAAAGGGACCAATGGCAACTTAGCAACCACGCGTCCCCTAGGTATTACCAATCAAGCGAACCAATCATTTTAATTTGCGTGTTTGTAAAAATATCAACCAATCCGAGCCTGAAGATCAGATCCTAACCCAGGCGTTTGCATGAAAATGAGATTCAAGTCCAAGGTAACCAGAGGGGCTTTTTTGTTTCTCGCCGCTACGCGACTCGTCTTCGCCATTTTGCGGCTCTCTCGTGGCTCAAGAAAAATCTCTGGGACCAGGGGGGTGTTTCTCAAAGGCCCCGAAACTTTTCGGGCTTTTTCCGTTGACATAAAACGCTTTGTTTCTTCAAAAGGAAAACGTTTCAAGTCATGAAAGTTTGCAGTTGTTTTGTTTTCTAAGGTCTTGAAAACATATTCAAAGATCCATATTTCAGAATAAGCAGATATCTTAGTTTCAAGAATCGCTTTTCCGGCCCGAAAAGTTTACGGGGCTTTCGAGAAACAGGGGCCCTTTTCTCGAAAGTACCGAAAACATTTCGGGCCCGAAAAGCCCATGTGTGAAACTGTCAACCGCTTGTTTTGGAAATCCGATCTTTTAGCATGTTTTCAAGGTAACAAAAAGCAAAATCACTGTGAAGTTTGACTACTTAAATCCTCTCCGTTCTTGAGATACAGAGGGAAATGTGACACCCGAAAACGGCCCGTAAAGTTTTCGGGGCTTTCGAGAAACAGGCCCCAGGCCCCAGGCTGATGCAACTATTTATCTTTGCTTGAGGATTTGCGTTTAGGCGACACTTTGTGACGTTAATTGTCTGCATTCCCAGACGCGTGTGATGTTGAAGTTGGGGAAGAAAAAAAGGGGCACTTTGTGACACTTGATCCAAATCGGCATTCATCTAATTATCTGCATCTCTGGTAGTATAGCAATAGTTGTGGTTACACACACCTTGGGTTTGGGGCCTTCCCGAGGGTAAATGGCTTGGGTTTGATTCAGCCAACACGATCTCTTCCTCAAATGAAGGATTATCCGTCATTGTCACTTTGCCTTAAATGAAGTGTTATCCTCCATTTTGACCACTCTGTTCCTGGACTCGTGGTAGCAAATAAAAAGAAAAAAAGTAAGAGCAGCCCCTGGACAGAATTTGAACCCGGGGCACCCACTTCAAAGAAACTGTTTTTATTCAATTAACCACTAAAGATCCACTCACTAGAAAATGTGCCGATTATTTACCAAAACTAATTAGTATATACATAAAATCATTGCTGAATAATGGTTAAGTCTAAAGCTTGATATTAAG
>NC_090869.1:63248897-63271397 GCF_036669935.1 Montipora foliosa | reverse complement strand
GAAAAAGTCGGTAATTCCCAGGCAAAACCTCTATCAATAACAAAATTTCCCAGCCAGCTCATCGAAACACCTGTATTTTTGCCAGCCAGCAAGATTCCTCTGGGGAACAGATAATGTGAGGAACAGATTCGTTGGGTGCCCCTGGTAACAAGGCAGTTTTGACTTACTCATTTTTCCCATTTTCAAGTGAGGGAATATGAACATCGATAAGTGAGGTTAATTAAGTATGGCATCATTTCCACTGCGACAGAAAAGCGCGGTTCCATGACCATTTGAAAACGAGCGCAACCTCGCCTGCTTTGACTCTTCATAAGTAACCAAATCCAGTTTTGTTTGTCGAGGGTTATGAGTGTTTTTTTTCGACAGTGCACTGGCGCACATTGTTGACTACATCGAAAAGGCGAACTTGAAACTAAACGATCACGGCACCACAATTACTACAAGCTTACGTTTTGAGATCGTGAAGAAGTTGTTGTTGTAACGTCTATACGGCTACTTAACAAAGAAAATCGGAAGAAAAATGAAAGTCATTCCAGATGTTGTGGTAAGACGCGAGTTTAAATTGACCTTTTTACGATGACTGTATGCCTGTTGCTCAATTAACCCATTTTACGCAGATATATAGGGTTTTCCTTGATCATTCTGGATCAGGGCAAAATTTCTTTCAGAGAGGTAAACTACAGTCAATTACAAATAATGAACGACAACAGTCACTCATTTTCTCCTGTCCTCCATCCCATAGAAGTATTCCTTTTGCTTATTATGCCTCGGAATCTGAATCAAATCATATACTATCGCCATGCTCTGCAAAGTAAGAAAGGGTTTGAAAGGAAACGGATAGCTTCAGGGGTGAATCTCAAAGTTCCTTGGCAACGCGAACTGTTCAACATGAACGCGATGACGTTAATGCAAATTAACTTAAGCTTTGATTTGGGTGCCTTTTCTCATCATTTTGCCATTTTATTACATAAGAAATCCTATAACTCAGATAATTATTCTTTTTTTTGTATAAGGTACACGCAATTTATATTTACTGTATTCTGGTAAATACAGAAACTGCATCAAAGCATGTAGTACAACCAAGAAAATGCGGATATTACACCAAAGACGTATACCAACACCTACACATTAAACATGCTTTTCCGCAGTTTTCTCATTGAAGCCTGTTTTCGTGAAAAGACCCGGGATTCGGTTGCCACAAATTCCTCTTCATCTTCATAAGATAGATCTTCCAAGCCATGAATTTTGCAAGAAGGTTGTTGTTTTCTAGTCTTAAAAAGAAGTTCATTAGCGGTTCATAATTTCAGGAATGCATATTTCAGATAAGCTCGAAACGTTTTCCGGACTTACAACTCTGTGAATTCGTTAAAGCGCATGTACACTGTTTTATTCTTTGACCAGAGAGAGAGAGAGAGAGAGAGAGAGAGAGAGAGAGAGAGAGAGAGAGAGAGAGAGAGAGAGAGAGAGAGAGAGAGAGAGAGAGAGAGAGAGACAGAGAGACAGAGAGACAGAGAGAGAGAATTCACTCGTTTATAGTACGGAAAGTAACTTAGAATCCATAAGAAATCCATAAGGAAGGTTTTACAGCAAAAGCCAGTTCTCTGCTTTGGGGGCAAATTCTCATGCCACAATAACAGCGAAACCATGTCGTAAACTACGCGAACATCTCATAAGAACAGCTAGTCTTTCTACATATTTTAAAAAGAAGAAAGATAAATAACATAGCTAACTGACAACAAATTTTCAGTAAGTGTTGAAGAAGTTGACTACCAACAGAGTTATTTTCACAGAGTTATGACATTTGGAAGCCAAAATCCTGAATTCAAGATTTTGGAAGGCTTAAATCCTGAATTCAGAAATACAGAAATACAATAAGTATCCTAAACATGCATAAAAGCTAACCTTAGGCCTAAACAAAAGTTTCTAGGCCTAAGGTAAGTTTTTATAAACGCGTTGGCTTCCAAAATCTTGAATTCAGGATTTTGGAAACTACGACATAAGTCTATGAAAATAACTCTAAGAATAGCCGTCCCCGTATTGAAAGGTCGTCCTTTGAAAATTCAGATGGAGTTCGGCTATCCATTTGGTAACGCAGTATTACTGGAAACTAGTTTTAATCTCATTTCCAGCTCCGCGCGTACTTCTTCGAAATTCTAAGAATTCAAAGTAGGACCGATTAGATACGAGGCTCTAGGGCTGTTTTTTCACGCGGACGAGAGTGTAATAAGGATGTCAAGAAATGATGAAGGTTACCCCAACGACAACGCCAGAATTCAATACAGAGCCATTTATGCGGGGGAAATTAGGACGCGTCTTAGCTAAGACGCGTCTTAAATAGAAACGCGAACTGACTTTATACGTTCGCGTCCTACATAAGACGCGAACATCTCGTATAAATCTAGTACGCCCTCAAAGAATAATTATAACTGTTAATTCACAGTTACCACCTTTGTACTTTTCATCCGCAAAGTTGCGAATTGAAAACTTTTTTAATCAACAACCTGTTCCAGTCTGACCTTGTAGCACAGTCGGTAGAGCATCGGTGATCTAACCCGAAGGTCGTGGGTTCAATTCCCACCCTCTGTCCTTGTGTGGGCCCATTTCCATTAGTAGGGCTAACGCTCACGTGGTTCGTATGGGGTAGAAACTTAGCACTTCATATTACACTCTAATCGGTTAAGTCCTTTTCATTCAGTTGAATTAAAACAAAAAATTACTTATCACGCAGTTATAAAGTTGTTCCGCGACTGCCAGTTCCCGGCAAAGGATGAAGAACTCTCTCTCCTCCTCCACCGAAGTCCAAGTGTTTCTCTGTTTTGTTGAAGTTTTTGAGCCTGATTGGGAATCCATTTTGTTATCCTGGGTGACTCTAGCCTCCTTCGCAACCGTTTTTAGGCTCGGTACGTCCCTCTCCTCAACAAAATGACGATGTTGCTGTTGTCTTAAGCTGTTGTCGTCACCCGTCTGACAGGCATGCGCACTTATACTAGTTCACGTCTTATTTAGGACGCGAAACCGTTTATATTTAAGACGCGGACAAAATAAGAACAGCTGAAAATTCTGATAAATCATAAAGACTGTTTCCCTCGGGATCATATATTAAGTGTATAAGATACCACGATAGCTAAACCAATCAAAACTCTAGAGTTGCATTACCCTACGATCTAGTTTTTAATAATAATTGATATGATCCGTAGATAAAACCTTATCTTTACTTTAGGGTACGATCGAGGAAACCCGCGAACTATTGACTTGATTTGCTTTTTATTCCAGCTTACTGCTTTATTCTTCCAATTATTTTCAGTCCCAAAGCATATCTCTCCAGCAGGTTAGTGCTTATTTTATCTTTACATTTTACTTCGTCGCCTACGGAAAGTCTTGAAGCTCTTCCTACAACCCACTAACCAATGCTGCTTAACGCCTATTGGCCATTGTGTTTGAATTTATACAGAATTGCTACAGATTATAACAAGACTGGTTTTCATGCTACATATAAGCAAGAGGTCTCCAATGACTAGTTACTCACAACAGCAGCTACTTATAATAAGGTGACAAGACCGCCAAAAAAACCATACGTCGTGATTATGAACTGAACTACCGCTCTAGAAAAGTTATCCATCTGCTGCCCAGTATATTTTAATGACTATACAGTTTTCTGGAAGAAGTAACTTGCAAACTTGAGAGGGCTATTACACTGTATTTTAAGATTTTCGGGGAAATCTTTCGTTAATCAAGAGCTTTGAACGCGAGAACATAAGTATAGATTCCCCATTAAATCATCATGAAAACTGAACCAAGATTACCAAAATGCAATCCGTTTCCGCGCTGAGTAATAACCTATTTCGTTACTTCATGATCTCAATGGTTTTGTTGTATTTCTTTGTATGTAATTGTTCCACAGCTTATAAAACCTTAGCAGAAACCGGCCCTCTGCAGTCGTCCTTTGCAAATAAGTTTTGTCCCCTAAGGTTTATATGGTACTCAAGATTCAAGTTTATATGTTGACCTACTACTATACACTACATATTAAGATACTTTGTAAACTTACTCTAACTCATGAAACCAATCAGCAGTTCGTGTCAATAACTGTGAACAGAACTGAACGCAATACGTAGTTAAACCCAGTTTATAGGGAGAAAAATTGTCCCGGGTAGAAGGGTCACTGGCATATCCGAGCTACACTGGGCGAGCCAAATTTCCTACATTAGGGAGCTTAAGATCTACGACGACGACGTCGTCGAAAACGCCAGAAAACAATGATATCATTGGTTAACAGAGCATAAATAATCGTGCTGCACGTGCGGTACGGATTTTAGCTCATATTTTTGCGGTTCTCTGCGTGACGACGACGTGAGATCACTATATTTTAGGTTTTGACGACAACGTTAGCATGCAACAGAGAATCTTTCATTCTCTATTTTCAGTCTGAAACCGCTCGTACCAATTTATTTTTAGGATACTTCGCCCACATTGTACGACGTGAACGAGATGGAATAATCACAAAAGACTTTTACTACAGCAAAGTCTATTTTGAGGTGACGTTTTCGTCGACGTCGCCGTCGTAGATCTTAAGCTCCCTATTTCCTTTTAATAACGCGGCTAATCGTTTACGTGGGAAAAAAATAGTTAGCTCAGCTAGAAGGGTGACCCGCCTAGCCGGATCACCCTTTTCGACGGGCCTACTTTTTTCCATGTAACACTTTGGCTCGGCTAAACGGGTCAACTAGGTCAAAGCAAGATGATGGGAGCACGGGTGAACGCTGTCTTCCCAGTCTCCTAATGATCAAAACTGACTCGGACAAAAGGGTCAATGCTTTTCTCATATAGACGCTCGGTAAAGTTGACGCGATTGGGAGGGTGACCCTCTTACTCGAGACAACTTTTCTCCATATAAACAGAGCCTAAGTGGAATTCACTGAAAACAAGTCTCAGAATCTGGAAATGGAAGAATAACGATCGAAGCTACGTAAATATCATCTTGCATTTCAGAAGTCATACTAAATCGCATGCAATCTGAATATGGAATATGACTCTACAATGGCTTGCCTTCATTTTACATACTGCACTTGACTAATATTTTTGAAAATAATCTTTTGATTTAGAAGCTTTGCCAGTTCCATTGGCTGAACTTAGCCACATTTACGCAAGCGAGGCTGTTGAAGTCCGTGCTGCTGGTAGTGGTCAAGGGGTAGAAATTACCGGAAGTGGGTTTGAAGGAAGTGTTCTCGTGTCTGCCAGCGGTCATGGCAGTGGCAGTGGGGAGATTGTAGGAGAAAGCAATTTACGGATCAACAGTGGAGAAAGAAGTGGAACTGAAGCAGAGACCGCAAACGGAGAATCTCCAGAGGAGAACGGTGATGGAGGCGGAGAAGCTAGCGGAGGTGAAGAAGAGAGTGGAAGTACAATTAGCGGAGAGGGAGAGGAAGCTGCTATCGGCATGAACTCTGGTGAAGAAGGTGGCAATGTTGACGAAAATGGCCAAGAACACAACGGTAGTGGCGTGGTGGTCGGAGAGGGAGAGATGTTGTCTGGCGAAGGGAGTGGAACAGACAATTGTTCACAAGAAAATGGAGAAGGGAGTACTAGTGACATCAACGCTGGCGAAGAAAGTGGTACTGTTATCAAAAATTGCCAAGAGCTTAATGCCAGTGGCAAGGGAGACTTGTCTGGCGAAGGGAGTGAAATGGAAGGTAGTTCGCAAGGCGGAGAGCGAGAAGGAAGTGCAGTCAGCATCTCCTCTGGTGAAGAAAATGGTAATGTTGAGAGCGGTTCCGGTGTCATTGCAGTGGGAAATGGCATATTTTTAGGTGGAGGTGTTCTTCGCACTTCTTCACCGATGTTCGATGAAGGACCAACTTCTGAAATACAAGAAAACAACGCGAGCATCTTACAATTACTAAAGGACTTGCAAAATTTTTTACCCGACTGATGAAAACACACCAAACGTTTTCGTGGCTCACATTAAAAATACCTTGTTTGAACGCGCTCACAAAGAATGTGAAGATTGCGAGTACTGATAAAAAGATTGATTTATGTATTGACTACTGTGATTTATTAGATTGATTTACATGTACGCTATATTTGTATTGTACGTTCGTCTCTTCGTTGTACAATGGTTACCCACTGTTAACTGACCAACAGTCGAACTTTCACATCTTTATTCTGAAAATTCTCTCAAATTTTCCGGTATCGTTTGAATCTGGGGCTAGCGCTAATTCAGTTTCGGTTTAAGTGTTCTGTGGAACAGGCAGTGTATAGCCAAGAATTTCGTACTTTGGAATTGCATGCAGATCCTTCGGACACAAATAGCAAAGATATCAATGTATGACGTCATCTTTGTGCCACCCAGAGCCTTATTCACTGCTGAAACAAAGGGTTATTTTGTTGCGTTGTTTGGCACATTTGAATAACAAAAAGATCGTTTCTAAATTGATATCTTCCTGATCATGTTGTTTGGGTTGCCTCAATCTATAATACTCATCACATTTGTTGGAACACCCATCCCCGTTTCCCCCTTCCTCCAATGTTTATTTTTACAACTACTAGCAGTCGCCCGAAAAATTCTCACACAACATTGAATTGGGGGGAGGGGGATATGGTATAAGCTACGATCTTGTAACACGATGATTCTGGACCATTCGCTAAGTGTTCCAACTAAAAACAGGGGATGTAGGATGAAGTTCCCGGTGTTGTGGCTGTCCTCTGTGAGTATATGGGTGGATGGGTATAGCAGGTCCACATCAGCTGAATACCTGCCAAAACTTCAACCTGCTCAAACAAATAAATAAATAAATAACAAATATGTCTAGTATTGTAGGTGGTCTCGAAATTCAATTCCATTCCGCATTGCAAACAGCCTGTGAGTCTGGGTTTTCAGCACCTTATGTTTGATTTGAAATATTCTGTTCGCCGCTGATTGCTGATTGCGCATTTGAGTGTATCCACATAGAAAATTACACATTCGTATTTTTCGGTTTTCACTTACAGGATCAAATACTATGCTTATTTACCAAAACAAAAAAAAAACGTTTAAATTAAAAAGTCGAATTTCCAGAGGATTCGTTAGGGACACCAACACGTGCGCCGTTTCTTTCTTTAAGGACATCGAGATGGCCGCCAATGGTGTCACGTGAAAGGAAATGCAAAGAAATACACGTAATTAGTATCACCCAACTAGTGGACTATTAGTAATAGTCCTCGAGTAGCGAAAAGCGTGACGTTTTCTTTCGTTTTATTCCCAAATAAATATCTCTTCAAGTTGCATTTGCTAACTTTGTTTGTTGCCTTTTCTGTCCGACTAGTCGGTTGATTCTAAAAAAATTAGACCCTTCGCCCGCAAGGGCCACGGGTCAATAGCTCATGAGGCGAAGCCGAAGTTCAGAAAAGAGCGTGAGATAGGTGTGGACCTCGCGTGGGCCAAGTGACAAAACGATAGGGTGGGGAGTGGAAAAAAGCGGAAAGAAAGCTCTGTACGCTCTTACCACTTCCCCCATCCCCTCCCCGCGTGTTTCGTGGCGGCGACGACAATAGACAGTGTTAGCATTGACAACGGGTACGACTACGAGAACGATATTTTACCATTGACTATAATGCGCATGCGTTTTGCTCAGGACACTTGCTCAACTCGTTCTGGCAACTCGTTCCACGACGAGATTTCCTCCAAAACTCGAAGTGCGAGGAACGAGTTTTTGAAAGGTAAAGTTTATCTTTTGTAGCGGGTTATCTCTGCCATAGGTGTATCCCATAAGCACTTAAACTCTTCATCGAAGGCCTAGGATGGTATTTTTGGGCATTTTTTTGTTTTGAATAGCACATTATTCCTCCTTCCTTTCTGTCAACATCGTGTCAAAATTTTAAACATGAGAAGCTCTCGTGAATTCGTACTCGTATGTCCTGCTTACACATTTTTTACAAGAACGACAACGAGTACGAGTGCGAGATGGACTCGTTCTCGTACTCGTACTCGTTGTCAATGCTAACACTCTCTAATAGCTACCGCCTGCAAAGTGTTGTGCGGCTTTGGACAGCCAAGCCAGGGCGCTTATACATATTTCCGCCCTGGCCAAGCAGTAGCCTGTTCCAGGCTCTCAGATAGTCGAGAAAACGAAAAGAACTGCGTGTGAAAAGCGAGTGGGGGCTTGGGTCGAGGCGAGGCGGGAAAGCCTGTAAGCATCTCTTTAAATTCTTCATTCCGCCCACTTTGCAAATAACCTTTCGCATGTCAAAATGTCAATGTCAAAGTGTTGAAAAAGGGTGGCATTGTGTGGTCCCACGCGAGTTCAAGCGCGATTCTTTTATTGTTGTTCAAAGGTGATGCGTTAATTCTCGCTTGTGCGAGTACGTTAGCCAGAATTTAAGGCACTCTTAGGAAAATAACTTTACAAGCGAAAGAAGGCATTGTCAAAGCAACCGGGAAACGAGTGTCAAGGAAATCACCGACGGGAGATTTAGCAAATTCGACCAAAAGACACGACCAGTTCGAAAGCTGCGAGTTCCCGACGCTCTGTTGACTTTTCCAAGGAAAACAGAAACCCGACCATTGAAGTTTCTGGCCTAGATGATAAGATGGTCTCATCAATAAACTTCAGCTCTGATGCATCAGGACAACCGATAATGAATGTGAAAGATTGATATTTCATGTGGATGGCTTCAATTGCATTTGCAGTATACAGAAACGTAGCCATCACCTTCGTTTCCTGAAAATCGCTTGATCTTTTAAAGCTTTAAGACATACAACGGAAATACAAGCCTGTTTACGGCTAATTTTTTTGGGTTTTTTCTTTTTGCTCTCATTTTTTCGAAGGCGATGAAGGCAGTAATTTAATTGACCCTAGCTGGTGAATTCGAATACGCAGCCAAGTATTTGTATAAGAAAGAATAACAAAATATTGTATTTTTCTCGTTCGTCAGAGTTTTCAGAGAGCGCCGTTGAATGCTAACAATTGTGGCGTGCAGGGGACATAATAGCTGTGTCAAATGCGAACTATGTATCGTACCCGGTGATGATATATATATATATTTTAAGCGGTGTGGAGAGATGTCGTATCACAACATTGAAGCGCTTTCGAAACGCGCGGCAGTAACTGAAAATTTATGCTTTTACCAAAACCAGTTGGAAGCATTGCAAACGGATCGTTTTTTCGACTTATCTAAGTTGAACAGACACAACTTTTGCTCGAATCTGAGGGCTTGTACGTTTGGGAATACTTTAAGACACTCGGCGACAGAGTTGACCTCTTTCTTTCGTGCTCCGCGCGAGAATCAAAATGGTGACGAAAGTGTTGATGTAAACTGTCAAAATTGACCAATCAGAGGGTATACCAGGAGCTGGTATACCGGAATGAAGAATTTAAAGAGATGCTTACAGGCTCTCCCGCCTCGCCTCGACCCAAGCCCCCACTCGCTTTTCACACACAGTTCTTTTCGTTTTCTCGACTATCTGAGAGCCTGGAACAGGCTAGCCAAGCAGAGGATTCGCGTCCGGGCCCATCCCAGAAGTGCTTGCGAGTATATACGCGATAAAGGACTGGGCTAAACTTGACTCTCCCGCGCGGAAATTTAAACATGGCGGATGTTGATAACTGCAGTATTCTATTTCAATTATGATGTTTTTCTTTTGTGTTTCACGATATCCTCAATGAAATTTGCTCTAAAATGAGATAACAGTGAGATTAGGGATTACATTTAACACAAAGTCGCTGAATTGGCAGTACTTCATTTGGCATCTCGTGCAGCAACATGGACGAACCATCTTCAGAAGGCCGGAAAAACCGTCATGTTCACAAGGTTAGTCGTCTCCTGAGAATAGTTTCGTTGGACTAAAATTTGCAACCCAACGCTATTTGAGGAGGTCGAAAGGTGTAGGCCTTGATCGTTTCGAATCTTTTGAAACGCCAGTCGTTTACTGTGCATGTAATGTACGAGTTAAATTATTTACAGTACGATGTTGTTAATAGTATATTTATAAGCTTAATCTAATTTTTGATGTTCTTTAAACTTGGCTTTCAAAACTTTTCAGGAACTCTAAAAGGTTCTTGTCAACATCCTAGTAATTTCCAAAATATTTTCTGATATATCGGATATCAAAATAATATGGTTGATAATAGATCCTTATTGATGTCAAAGATCGTTCAGGAATCGGTAGACTTCAAAGATCTTTATTAAGGACGGTTGTTGCATCTTCAGGGGTAATAAGCAATATCATGTGAGGTTATATATATCATAGCCAATAAACTTAATTTAGACTAAATTTCAGATTTTTCTAATGCTCTGAAAGAATTGAACGCTGTTTTATATATTTATACAAACATTGCATATTCAAATTTGCTAACCACAAAAGAAAAGAAGTCATTGTTTCAACAGCCGATAGGTTCTGGTTGGCATACATGTATTGATAACAATGGGTGATGTCACAAGAAACATCACTATAGTATTGAATATTGAAAATGCATTAAATAAAATAAAAAATGAACCCAATAACCAGATAATCTCATTAGCACCTTTGCCACACAAGGATGTATCAGTTTTGTAATGGCAAATGACTGGCTGGTTATCAAAGGTAAAATGCTTAAAATTAAAGAATTAACCCATTGACTCCTGAACTGCCTCCATTGACGAGTAATCATTTCACTCGAAGGGGTTAATGGGTTATTATAATTAACTTAAAGTTTAACAAGTTCTTTGAAGTCAATTTGTAAATAGCATGATATCAAATCGCATGAACAAATCGTAAACAGTAACTTAAGTAAAGATTCCCTTATAACCTTTCTCTTGTTGATTTGTTCGATAATTTATTTATTTCAGCCAACCTGCATAGATGATTTTGACATCATAAAGCCAATCAGTAGAGGAGCATTTGGGTGAGTCTGTAGTTTGGGTACAAGCAGTTGGCAAGAGTGTTGCTAAACTTTCTAGAACTATTACCACAACATATTAGCACAATTTAGTGATTTTTACGTTTAGCTATCAGCCTTATTACCGTACTGATCTCGCGCCACTTTAGAGCCGGCTATTAAATAATTTTACAAGTAAATTGCCTTGCCCTTTTTAGGCAAGTTTTCCTTGCTCGGAGGAGGGACAAAGATAAACAGTTTTATGCTGTCAAGGTTGTGAAAAAGACTGATGTTGTCAACAAAAACATGATTGAGCAAGGTACTTGTTATTTCTTTAATGTTCGTGACATTTCAGTAGCATTATGAACTTGAGACTTCAAACTTATTGATCAGACCCCAGTTGTTGGAAGGATGGATAATTCGCTATATATCCACTGATAGCGATTTATCCGGTGGATTAGACTTACCTGGTATCCCCTCTTTGAAATGCAGGGTCCTGGGTACAGAACTTTCATGCCTGTGAAAAGTTGCCAATTGCTTTGATTTTGTGTTTGCAGCTTGCTACTTGCATTGGCCAGCTTTTTCCTTTAAAGTCAATAGCTAACAGGGATAGTTTCTCAAGGACGTGTTGTTCTGTATTGGTGGGACAGAAAGGACAACAAGGACAGAAATTTGGAGAATCTTAAGCTGAGCTGTTGAAGGAAATTGACCACTTTATAGTGAGAGTGAATGACTTGTTCTCTCTGATGAAGGGCTAATGTTCAAAACATCAGCTTTTGTGGTCAATTTCATTTCATTAATTTATTTGATCTATGAAAGTGTCATATTCCTCATTATTGCTCAATTTGCTATGTTGCCTAAATGTTCAAATAAAGTTCCGCCTAGATTAATTGGAGATTTACATGTAATTTTTACTCCTAGTGATGCATGAATTGATGATGGTGTTCACTGAAGTTTGTTAAAATGCATACCCACCAAAAGGGACACTATATGGATGCTTGAACCTAGTTAATGATTTTTTTGTTCTGAAACATAAGCCCGCTGTCAAAGGACCGTATTTATAAGTGGCACCCAATAAATTATTCTTTTGTGTTTGTGATAATCATCCTCACTAGCCTTACTTTTGGAGCAAAAGTTGTTTTGAATTTTGTCTGTGCTAACGAGGCTGGGGAGGATGATTAGCATGAAGACAAAAGAGTGATTTCTTGGCCGCCATTTATGAAGACAGCTTGTGGCAGCAGTGAAAAACAAGTCAACTTAGTTTATAAGTTTTGGAAAGGCACAGTAACTGTGATGGCATGAAGGTTAAGTTGTAACAGGAACTGAATCATGGCTATGCATTACTTATATGGTACCATTCTGCCTTTGCTGCTGTTTTCATTTTTTTTTTTTTTTGCTTCTTTGTCAGATAACTAACTTGTGACTTTTTTGTTTAATATTTTTTTCCTGTCTCTGTCAAACCATTTTTAATTATTATTACTATTATCTCTGAATGATACTTTCTCTTGACCAGTTGTTGCAGAGCGGGATGCACTTGCAATCTCAAAAAGCCCTTTCATTGTCAATCTGTTCTACTCATTCCAATCAAAGGACAAAATATTTCTGGTTAGTTTCTCATGATTTAGACCACTGCAACTCTTTATTAGTAACTACTTCTACCTATATCTGTGGAGATATCTGTGCAATATTGTTGTTTCTATCGTACGCTGCACATTATGTGAAGGGAATGGGCACAGTAGTGTAACAGTTCTCATAACCTGCTATTGTTTGTTATAATGTAAGCAGCTTCAATTTTTTTTAAGTCTTAGGCATCAATTGTTTCAATTGTTTCTAAAGTCCTTTGTTTTTGGCTAGGGTGGCAAGCCAATCACATTATAAATACATTACGAGAGCTGGTTCATCAGCAAATGGAAAGTAAATCGTTATCTTTAAGAAAGTTACAACATTTTTTAATTTCGCCTAGTTGTTATATAGTCCTAACGGTTTTTCAAATATTTTGTAACTGACGATGTTTGTAACATCGAAACATGTCTTCGAAATTAAAAAATGTCGTAACTTTCTTAAAGATAACCAAATGGAAAGGCTGAGACTTGTTCAACAAATGACTGAGTTTACTAAAAGGAACAAACGTTATTAAATACATGTAACGTTCCCTGTTGCAGGTGATGGAGTACTTGATTGGTGGTGACTGCAAATCCTTGTTGCATAATCTGGGATACTTTGATGAGGAAATGTCAAGAGTTTATATAGCACAGGTACAGCATATAAGGTTTTGTTGGGATAATGTGAATACTGGTAATCATATTTTTTAACCTTTGATTAAAAGTTTGATATCATGACAGGTTGTCTTAGCACTGGAGTATCTTCATAACCATGGAATTATTCACAGGTATGGTCACATTAAATAATTATGAAGGATAGAGAGCTGGTTATGAATATGTGGAGTAGAAATCTTGCTGAATATTAAGACTGCCACATTAATATTTTTAAGGGTTGTATGCCTGAAGATTAACTTGTTTCCTTCTTTACAATTCGGTTACTTTAAATTATACTAATACTGTTGCTTTCCTCTGAATTGTTTCTCTTGAATACATACTGTAAATAACAAGCTTCAAACTTTTAACAACACTGTTCATGCCTAAATTTAATAGGGAACCAGTTATAATTCCTTGATTGGTTGTCTCAAAAATTATGTAATTATGTCAACCCATTCACACCACAAATGCCCTGGGACCCCCCCCCCCCCCCCCTCCCTTGACGAGTAAAATCGTCTGGCATGAGACTGAGAGTAAAATCTATTAAGTGTCGCTCTCAGGGGTCAATGGGTTAATGCGGACAGTTTTTGACTGAGTTTAATGGGTATGTAGTTTTTTGACTGAGATTAACCCAATTTCACACCTCAAAATTATGCCCTAGGATACCCCAGTAAATTCATCTGGCATTAGACAGTGCTGACTGACCTGTAATTACCAGAAGGTCATTGTATAAGTGATCAGGCATTCTTTTGTTTTGTGAGGGGTGTGAAGAAGTACTTTTACCAACAACAGGAGTAAAAGTGAAAGGACAGAGCTTTGTATAAAGCAAAGGACATGATTTCAGACTACCTTACACAACATACTATTAGGAGATAATAGGTTTTGCTTTTTTTTGTGTGGTTGAGTTAACAGATTTATAATTGAAAAATATGTATCATCCAGTGTACATTTATATTTGAAGTGCAGGCTATAAACAAACAAGAGACTTAAAGAGAGAAATGATCCTTCTACTTTTATGGGTCGCAGGACAATTTAAGCAAGATTATTGTCTCTTATAATAAAAATAATAATTACCATACAGTAAGACCAGTCTAAGTTCATCACTTGTGTTAATTGTTTGCTTGTTTTACAGTGTATTTTCATTTTCCCTGCTGGCTGTCTACCTTAATTTTCAGGACCAAAGGAAACTGCTCTTGCTTGCAACACTCAATGTGTCCTTTTGCAGAGCTATACTGAACCTGAGATTTATATTAACTACAGTGTACGCCCTTGTACGAGTGATTAAAGGCAAATAAAAAGATGGCAACAGTGGATCGTTGTCAACTGGAAAAGTAATTGACCAGAGGCAGGACCAAACATTAATAATTCAAAAGGGGGCTGTGCCAGCAGGAGGTACAAAACACAGGTCACAGGTCATTGTTTTACCAATACAGAAATTGTATCCTAGACATTCATAAAAGCTAACCTTAGGCCTAATTAGACCTAAACAAAAGTTTTTAGGCCTAAGATTAGCTTTTATGAATGTTTAGGATACTTTCTGTATTTGGTAAAACGACCTGTGACCTGTGACCTGTGTTTTGTATCTGCTGCTCTGCCAGTGACAGAATATCTAATCCTCTTTAATTAATAATCCACAGAGACATCAAACCAGACAACCTCCTTATTTCCGATGAAGGAAAGATCAAATTGACAGATTTTGGACTCTCAAGATTAACAATGGAGCGAAGTAGGGACTGCTATGATTCGTGGTTTCCCAAATAAATACATGTTAGCCAAATTTAGTGTGACAGTCATGGAAAGCAAAGAAATTGCCTAAAACATAAGTAGAAATTTTTGTTGCAATTTTCATTATGAAATTATTTCTGGCAATCTAACCACTGCTATCAAAAGTTAAGTAAGCTCATTACATTTTTATTTATATTTAATAGTTTACACCAGGTTTCTTGATTATCCTCTAGTCTTACTGATTTGTGGTTAACAAATGACTCACTTTCAGAGCCCAGCTTTATTGATGTAATGAGTACCCCATCTGTAAACAAATGTGAGAAGGCCAGCTCAAGTTTCTACAGAACTCCTGGGCAAGTGATGTCATTGACTTCAAATTTCACCTTTGTAAGTATGACTCGTCTCACATGTTAGTCATTTATCTGTCATCGATTACATGTCTAATTTATTATAGTCGTCAACTATAATTTATTATAACGTTAGTGAGAGCACTGGCCTCCTTCAATGTGGCCCAGGTTGAGTCTGTTGGTCCTCTGCTCTGCTGCAAGACGTTTTTTTCTGCATTTCCTCTATCCTCAAAAACCAATGTTTGATTTGATTTGAGTTAAATTCAATTGATCTCTGTGTACAGTATTAGTTCCCCACTGCTATAATACAAGTAATCATCATCATCATCATCATCATCATCATTATTATTATTATTATTACTATTATTATTATTATTATGTCAGCAATGCACTCCTTGGTAAATGGTAGATCAAACTTCAATACTGGTATGACGATCGGTTCCCTCCTAGCAGAGGTCTCTTTTCTTTTTGCATTTGCTGGGCTGACGAGTGCGGGGAAAGAGACCTCTTGCATGGATCGAAACTCACTTTGATCTGACCGCCGTCCACAACCTTGGACAGCACTCTTCAAACCGCATGCCCCATGATATGTTTGCTGACTAGGACTTGAGCCCGCTGTGTCCCGCACATTCCTTTACAGTACATTTACATGTAATTCCGCTGTTGTTAGCGCACACAACATGAAGTATCACGTGAGGATTTGGTCGTTAAGTAACCGCCTTGCATGTAGTACTCGTCAGCATGGGCAACGAAGGTTCAAGAAAAGAGACTTCTGCTGGGAGGGAAAACGATCAGATGTGGCTTAATTGACAAAATAATTTTCAATTGCGCTTTTTAATGTTGCAAAGGATGGTCCCCCTACGCTCTGTACTTCGCCCCCCACTCTTGGTGTGCTTTAACACCTCACACAAGGGTTGTATTCGAGACGGAACCTGATTATATGCAAAATTTAATGTTAATACGAAGGCAGCCTGGCCGTAGCCAGTATGAGGCAATCCGATTTTTTTAAATAACGCAGGATCCCAGTGCTGTGGTTAAATGCAAGCATGAAAAACACCGTAAATACCAACGAAGAGAATTTAACCATGCACATTGCCTCATTCGTAATTTTTTCTGGCTACGGTCCTGGTAGGCAGGATTTTATCCTCAGCTATTAAATAATATTTGTTGCCAGTTCTCACCACAAGTACTCACCATATACATGCTGACAAAAACAAGCTCACAAATCTTTTTTGCGGTGGTTAATTTATATTTTATCAACTCATTTGATAAAACCAAACTGTTATTTTTAGCTTAAGAACTTCACGAGTACTACAACTTGGTTTCTTAGAGCAGTTTTCAATTGACGCTCACAAATACCAATTGAAAGTAATAATTACATCGACCAATCACAGCAGGTGCAGACAGCCCAATGAACCAATCCAAATTCGTAGCAATTCCATGTAAATTGCTCTTTAAGCGCTGGAAAAATCGCGTGTGCGTTAGTGCTTTTGGTTTTCCTTCTGACTGGTTGATAAACTGGCGCGAGATTTTTAAACCAATCACTAAGCGTAGAAATCGCAATCCCGTGATTACTTTCGACAGTCAATTGAAAACTGCTCTATCTGATTAGAGCAGTTTTGAAATGAATGTCTAAAGTAATTACGTCATTGCAATTGCTACGCTTAATGATTGGTTTCAAAATCTCGCGCCAGTTTATACCCCAATGAAAAGGAAACGAACCGTGACTTGCACGCGCGATTTTTTCCGCGCTGTGAGCAAATTTTATTGAATCGCTATGAATTTGGACTGGTTCATTGTGCTGTTTGCATCTTCTGTGATTGGTATTTGTTTTACGACACTCAGTTGAAAATCACTCTACAGTTAAGGGTTTTGTGACACTGTCCATAGTCTAGTACACAAATTTGTGCAAATCATTTTATTTTTCAATCCATTTCCCAGCGGCGGATTTGGGAATGAATACGTTTGTCAACTCCCGGGAGCAGTGAGTCGACGTACCAGTTAGGGTGGGGTGGCTTTAGCACTTTTAACTATAAACTTCCCGAGTTTTACAAGTCTCACTGATGTTTGTTCCGCAGTCCCTGTCTGCAGCAAAGCCAATTAACAGGTCGCGACTGAACAACAGCTGTTTGGCATTACAACAACGCTTGAGCACAACGCCCATATCACGTGACTCTCCAGTTTGTGGCCGGCAAAGACTTCCTTGTGCGACGCCAGGTGGAACTCCTAAAGGTCCATTGAAACATGTGATCAAATGCTACCTGCTCAATGCTATCTTTGTTTGTTTCCTTGTTTTCTGGAGTAAAACCCCTAAAAGATTACAAATCGTTTTTGCTCTTAACTTCATTAAGCTTTTAAATTCACTGTTAGGAAATAAAAATCCTTTACTGTAATGTAGATGTGCCATGTAGTGACCTTAGACAGCACTATAATAAAAGATTTGCATTTGCGGCTCACAGCAAACGGTGGGCAAATGCTCGTAATGAGAAACACAAAACATTCAAATTCTTGGTTATCCAGCTTGTTTCTCCTTTTTTTAGTACTTGCCGATAGCTGAGACTTAAAACGGGCAAGAACGAGCTGGCAAATAGCAAAATTTAGCCTTAAATATGTTGTTTGACGCAAATGCAATGTGAACTGTCCGTTGAATTGCGAAAATCCACTCTTAATAAGTGAATGAAAACGACTAGTCACCGCCGTACCCCTCCTTTCTGGGCTTTGTAATATTTCAACATACTACTATTATGCAGTTTACAACCACTGATGCAGGAAACAAGAGATGTCCCCGTCCAGAATAAGGTCAGATGCTAGTATATGCAATTCCGACAGCTTCTAGCTTTTAAAAATTCAGTAATGTCATAACACGAGAAAATCAAAATCAATTCCTGTGATAATGGCTATTATCTATTGTCTAAGTAATACATATTTCATTTTTGATGATACCTTTTTGTCTTGTGTGCAGGTCTTGGCACAAAGAAGCGAACTCAATTCAACTCCAAAGTTAGCCAAAGAACGTTTGATATCAACGATCCTCCAGAAACGCCCTTTACTTCTGCGGACAAAAACGTCAGAAACAGATCCCCTGAGGAAGAGAATATATTACCAGCCTGTAAGAAACCTCGACATGCTGGCCTCACCGCCGAAATTGACGCTTTATCACTAAAAGAACTCCGAGGAAGTGCTCCGCCAAGAGAACCTCTGCGGGAAATATCTTCCTTTACTCCTCATAGGCCGACGGAAAAGCGAACAACTACGTTATCATTCAATTCAATCTCGGATGCTCCTTTGGCTAGTTCGCCTTTCAATTCGCTCAAGAGTCCTATGGAATGCGAGAGTCCCCCTATGAACGGCGACACGTCAACCAGCCCCGATGGGAAGTTCCTCACCCCTCCAAACCCCGGATCCTGTGCCTCGTTGAATCTCAAATGTGGCAGTCCGCGCAACAGAACAGGGACGATTATGGAGTATCTGAAAGAAAAGAAGCAATCAACCCCTGCAAACATGAGGAACGCTTGTAAAGAGCGAGCAGTAAGCGCCGCGACACCGTTAACACCGCTAACACGACGAGTTATTGGCCCTGAGGTACCTTTCACTTCTGGTTATGTCAGCGAGACAACGAGCGAAGAGGAAAGCGATGCTGATCGAGGATCCCCCGCAGACAAACTGAAAGACGGAACCCGCGAGTTAAACAGTCCTGTAAAAACTGAGAAATTCAATGCAAGTGGAAGTTCAGGTTTTAACGAAAGTCCCCACAATACGCTTGGTGCGCAGACGGCATCTTCGTGGTCAGGGCATTCAGATATTAATTGTACTCCCACAAAACCGATACCCCAAGCTTCTGATGAGGTTATGAAGACAGCGAGTGAAAAAAGAAGCAGCTTTTCTGAAAGGCGCGAGAGTGGGGTCGCTCTGCTTCCACCATCGCCTTTAGTAGGGGCAACGACAGTGTCACGTGATAGGTGTTTCACAATAGAATTTGAAGACCCGCCGAATGTAAGTAATGTCAATAGCACTCACGAAACCTTCAGTGATGAAAATTCCTCATATTGCGAACCCTCGCAAACTCGACCTCGAAGTTGCAGCATTGCTTTTGAGACTTCCAACCATAATATGCAAAAGTCAGAGAAAGGACATTCAAATTTAGTGCAAGAATTTTGCATGGACATTATTTCGCCATTGGTTGCAACTGAGTCGCCAATGGATGTTACCTTCAAAAGTCGTGCAAGCTCTAAGGGCACACCGGCCCAAATGGACATGTCCCAGCAATGGCATCACACCTCAGCCCCTCTTATTCGCACCCCTTTCCGCACCCCGAAGTCATGTCGTCGTGGTAAACGCCCTCAGACCTCACCTCCCAAGAATAGGATCCTGGGTACTCCAGATTATTTGGCTCCGGAAATCCTTTTGGGACACGACCACAGTGAGTATTGAAGTAAGGGACCGGAAACGCGTACTAGGATTTACACGCAATGCAAGCGTGAAACGAAACAGTAATTGCGAGATTCGAAGTATCCTTGGTCCGCGACTTTTCCGAACATGATGTTATATTTCCTCTTAAACTAAAATACCACCAAAAACAGATGCGCCCGATGATGTCTTGATTATTCTTCTTTCACATGACGAAATCTCGGCTTTCCTGCTATCGGTGATTGTGCGGAATTCAATTTTTTTTGACACGAGTGCTAATTTGTCTTTCTAGAAAGTCTCTACTTTTGCGGCTCCGTAACTTCCATGGTCATGTTTACTTGGCTTGTGTAAAGATAAAACGCAACGGGAACACGTGTCCTTTTGCAGAACAGATTTACAAATAAACTAATTTCTGCGGCTAATTTTGGGCTCCTTACATGATTCGCGAATCAAGGACCAAATTCGCGGACGAAGGGTTCGCGTTTACGTTCACCTTTTTTCGAATTACAAGTGAAATATTTCAGTTTGGAACTTGCCAATTTAACATTATTGCAAGAAACAAAAAAGCCATCTTCAGGGCAAATTTTAGTTCGTGGCGTTTTCATTTAGGTAAGATATTCAAGATTATCCTTTTTTCTCGAGGACCACGGACACCATACTGTAATGCACAAAGCTGCGATTATGCTTTAGTGCACAAGACATCCCTGGCGCACGTGCAGGTACTAGATTTACCTCCGCCAGTATGTTATTCGATCACATTGGTGTCCTGAACTAATCCTCCAGGAATTTCCCAACTGCGTTGGGTTTGCATGTTTATTGCATTGATAAAAACGCCACTGAGCAACACATAATATTTACCTCATATCTTTGGATGAATTCAACAGAACCTCAAGCTGAATGAATATTTTTTTCCCTCAGCTCCAGCTGTAGATTGGTGGTCTCTTGGTGTTTGTTTGTACGAATTCCTCACTGGAGTCCCACCGTTTAACGATGACACACCGGAGCTTGTTTTCAGTCACATTATGCAAAGAGGTAAGCTTAGATAATCCTGCAAAGCCACCACAAATCTCTGACGTTTCGTATCATGATATTTTCTCCCAAACTAGAGCGGTTTTCAGTTGAGTGTCGAAAGTAATTAGCGAATTGCTTTGGTTTAAGATTACTTCACTCAGTGATTGGCTCAAAGTTTTCGCGCCACTTTTTCAACCAATCAGAAGTAAAACCAAAACCAATTGTGACTCGCGCGTGCACATTTTCCCGCGCTTTGTGTCGGCTACGTGTAATGATTTCGAGTTTTGATTGGTTTACTGGATTGTCTCCGTCCTTTTTGATTGGTCAAAGTAATAATTACTTTGGTTTTGGTTTTACGACACTACTCAATTGAAACTCGCTGTAGAGCAATTAAATATATATATATATTTTTGTAATTTATTTAACATAAAAGAAGTTTACATTGCAGCAATTAAATATAACCACTAAAGTATCGCCAAAAAACGTGAACGCATCATTGTGCTTGCGACATTCCTTTATGATTTAATTTTTTTGCTAGAGCATGCGTAATTATCACGCGTCGCGCATGAGTCACGCAATGTCTTCTTGACAAATTTAATTCATGTCATGTCCTCTAACATGACGACAGACATTTAAATCAAAATAAGCCTATTATTACTGACCAGACTAAGTAAGGAAGACCGCGAGTAAGTCGCGATGTGTCTTGCTTTTCCTTTTAATTAAATGAGAATTTTGCGTGGCATCTTACCCGTTACTAACTACAAAATTACTTTCAGCAATCAGTTGCAATTCGCTCCATAGCTCCAAGGTCAAGGTAGCTTGAAGACTCAGAAAAAATATGTTGTTGGGTTTTGCAGAGCTGTTGTGGCCAGAGGGTGACGAAGCATTGTCTGAAATTGCTGTGGGAGCAGTTGAAAGCATCCTTATACTTCACGCAGAACACAGACCAGGAGCGTTAGGTATTGCATGTGCGCAAAGTTCTTTCTGACGAGGGATTAATGGGCCTTTTTCGATACATTAAATTTCAACTTGAAAGAGAGGTTTAGAGGACAAAGACAAAGGAAAGTGGATAATATGTAAATATTTTTCACATTCATTCCAACGTGTCTCTGTTTTTTTTTTTTTTTTTTTTTTTTTTGTCCTCACTATCAAGATGAATATTGATATTTCGAAAATGGCCTATTAGTGGAAGGAGAACTTAGAGCGGTTTTCAAATGAGTGTCGTAAAACCAAAACCAAAGTAATTACTTTGGCCAATAAAAAAAGACGGAGGCAATCCAGTAAACCGATCAAAACTCGAAGTAATTACACGTAGCCGACACAAAGCGCGGGAAAATGTGCACGCGCAAGCTACGATTGGTTTTGGTTTCACTTCTGATTGGTTCAAAAATTGGCGCGAGAACTTTCAACCAATCACTGAGTGAAGTAATGCAAAACCAAAGTAATTATCTAATTACTTTCGACGCTCAATTGAAAACCACTCTATTGTATACTCAGGATAGCATTGATATTTTAACCATCCATCTATATCAGAGGTGCTAGCGTACTTGGGGACTGAACTTTTTGCGTTTACCTCAGGGGTATACTGAGGAGGGCAAATTGTGATATTTATTGCCCGCATTTCTGGACACGTGTAATGTTAACTTGAGGGGAAGTGTTAGAGGACCCGTTTTGATGCTTGGTTGTGATTGCCGTAACTTCCAATCCTGGACAGATCTGACGGTCCAGGGCGCATCTATATAATGACCATGCAAACAGACTTAATTTGTTCCTTTCGATTTTTCCAGAAATTCAAAGGCTTCCATTCTTTTTGAGTCTGGATTGGTCGTCTCTTCATAACCATCCACCACCGTTTGTTCCTCGCCCAGATGATATAACAGATACTACTTACTTTGATGGTAAGTTTTTCTATCAGAAATGGAC